>NW_020838013.1:2347671-2369278 GCF_003676395.1 Aethalodelphis obliquidens | reverse complement strand
CCCGGGGGCCGGCTGCCCCCGCCCGCCCCCCCCCCCCCCCGCCGCTCCCCGCCCCCCCGCCGCCCCCCCCCCCCCCCTCCCTCCCCCTCCCCCCTCCCGCCCCCTCCTCTTCCCCTCCCCCTTCCCCTCCCCCTCCCCGGGGTTCCTCTGGCCCATGGAACAGATCAGCTCTAAGTAGGTCAAGGAGAGCTTTGGGCAGCCGTGGCTCCGGCTCCTTCCCTTTCACGTGCCTGGCAGCTCCTGCAAGCTTAGCCTGCCTTCACCAAAGGGACTTCACTCTCCTTGCTGCGTCAAAAAGATATTTCACGTTAAAATTCAATGGGGAGATGTTAACCAGCCAGTCGGAATAAGGCTCTTCAGAATGTGAGCCGCCCAAACAGGATGAACTTTGCCCCGCTCTGCGCAGGGTCTTGACCACAGCTGGCAGCGACCAGCTGGCACATTTTAACAAGGCTGGATGTAAACGGCTGGCGCCCCCAGCCCTTGCACGATTTCCCTGGAACCTGTGCCACGGGGCCCCTGTGCCAGGGGTCCGGACCACCCCTGCTGGCCCCCCTGGTTCTCGACCTTTAGGATTTCAGCATCTTTACTGAGTAAGTCATACGCTGGTTTAGCTGCATTCTTAGGAAGGCCTGGTCGCTGTCTCTTTGATTTTGTGAGTTGCAGCCTTTTTTTTTTTTTTTTTTAAGGTTGGGGACCACTGTTTTATAAATTTATTTATTTTATTTTGTTTATTTTTGTTGTGTTGGGTCTTCGTTGCTGCGCGCGGGCTTTCTCTAGTTGCGGCGAGCGGGGGTTACTCTTCCTTGTAGTGTGCAGGCTTCTCATTGCGGTGGCTTCTCTTGTTGCGGAGCACAGGCTCTAGGTGCGAGGGCTTCAGTAGTTGTGGCACATGGGCTTAGTTGCTCCGCGGCACATGGGATCTTCTTGGATGAGGGCTCGAACCTGTGTCCCCTGCATTGGCAGGCAGATTCTTAACCACTGCGCCACCAGGGAAGCCCTGTAGCCTATTGTTAAGAAGAGTTATTTTAGGTGGATGCAAGGAAAAGCTGCGGGGAGTGTAAGTGAAAGCGTGCGTGGATTTTGGCAAAATCCCTCTCATTTCACTGTAAAACACAGTGGCAGGATTTGGCCGGCAATGTGCAAACACACCGTGCAGTCAGAAGCTTTCTTTTCTGCTTCTGTGGATGAGACACGCACGGCCTGAGATCAGCGTAGCCAGTGCCGGCCGTGGTTTTAACAAACCCCTGAATTCTCCTGAAACGAGAGGCAGTGTGGTTCGACGGTTACTCACACAGATTCGGGAGTAGGCTGTCTGGATTTGAATTCCTGCTGTGCCCAATCTGTGTGGCCTTAGAAAAGGCATTAAGCCTCAGTTTCCTCCTCTGTAAAATGGGGATGATAATAGTTCTGATCTCATAAAGCTCTGTGAGGACTAAATCAGTTTATGTAGAGCACTTGTAACAGTCCCTGACGAGCAGTGAATGCCTGTTATTAATGTCACCATCCTCATCACCAACATCACCATCATCATTTTTTTTTGACCATGAGGACACATCCAGGGAACCCCAGAGACCAACTTGAGAAGGGCTCATAGGGAGTGGGGTTCGGTCCAGGGTCCGATCAGGCAGGGATAGATGTTCTTTGAAGGACAGGCACTAAACTGTACACCATGGAGTGGGGCTGGCGTAAATCTAAGTCATTCATCTTTTCACATATAACTAATGTTGCTTGATGGTTTTAACGAAGAACTCTTATTTTTCGAGGAAGAACATCTGTAATGCGGATGTCAGGGGGACTGGACCTTTGGACTCTCTCCCCATCTGTGCTATTTGAACAAAATGAAGGAGGGTTTTGCGGGGAGGGTGAAGGTGGGCTCCTGGCTCCTGGGTACTTCCTGTCCTGCTGGAGTCGCTGTCTACCACGGGCTTATGATTTCCTATGGTTCTATCCTGGCTGGGTCTGTACCTTGGAAACTGAATGTCAGCCCCCAGCCTTTATTTACACAAACACACACACACGTGCCCACACACATATGCACCATTTGCCTAAATCCTAGAGGCTTAAGGAGACAGAGGGCATGTTTTCCGGCAGCCATGAGAACATGCCCGGGTGGAACTGGACAGCCTTGCTTGCTGGATGCCCTTGCCTCTGGGTTCGCTGGGCAGCCTCCGCCTTACCCTCTCTCAGCAGTTTTCTCCCGCCCCAGGATCATTCTGTCTTCTCTTTTGCTGCTGTTTCTCCTGCAAAAACTGGTGTCCTCAGGGTCTCACCTTGGCCCGCGTGACCTAGCCAAGGGAGTTTCCCAAGCCAAGACAGCTGTACCCTGAGAAGTCAGTTCTCAGCTGTGAGGACATGTGTGACTGGTGCTCCATTAGCACCTCCTCGGGGACCCAGCTGGGCACACAGCCTCAGCAGGGCCCCTGGCACCCACTGAGCCTGAAGGGACACGCATGGCTCCTGTGGGTGCCCTGCCCCCACCCTCTGTGCCAGGCCCAGGACCCCAGCGCAGCATCGCCAGGCTTTGGGTTGGGACCAGCACTGTCCCCAGCCCACATGAGACGAGGGGGAGAGTTGCACTGGGGGCCTGGGGGCTGCATCCCTCCTCTGTCCCTTGTTTCTACTTCTCTCTTGGCTTCATTCTTGCTGCAGATCTGTTCCCTCCACACAGGGGAAAGCGTGGCACCATCACCCCAGGACGTCGATTCTTGCTGCTCCATCCCCAAAGAGGGCTGATTTTCCTTCTCCATTTTCCTTAGAAATGTCCCAGGAGAGGGCTTTGGTGGACCCAGTGAGGGCCCAGAGAACACGATGATGCCATGGGGAGGGAGGGGCGTGGGCGGGTAGCGAGTTCTGACATCTGTGCCAGGAGGAGGGGGGTGGGAAAGGGGGTGTTTGTGGATGGGTGGTGGGTCCACACTCTAACTTGGGGGTTGCTCGGGGCTGTCCCCATGGACCCCAGGAAGGGTCAGGCTTTCGGCAGGTGGAGGCAAACGGCATGGAAACCCCACTGAACAACGGGGCGTTCTCTTCGGTCTCCTCACTCTCTTCTCTCCCATTCATTCATTCATTCACTCGTCATTCATTCACCCAACAAACAATTATTGGGTACCTTGAGTTGGGCCCTGGAGCAAAGCTCTGGGCATGTGGTGAGAACAAGACAGAAGCATTCCAGCCTGCAGGGTGGAGGGAGGGGGCCACATCTCTACTGCCTCCCCAATCACTAATTTCGTGAAGACAGATTCTAAGGGTGATGAAAGAAACCAAGAGGGTGTGGGGGCAACAGGGAGGGGTGGGGGGGCCCAGCTGACGGTCAGGATGACCTCACGTAGGAGGGAGGAGCCTCACGCCCGATGGGGAAGGAGCCGAGCATCCAGGCTGGTGATGCTGGGAGAGGAGAGTGGCTTGTCTCCTCCAGACACCTCTGGCCCAAATGCTGTGCCTTCAGCAACTGAGCCAACGTTGAACATTTTGGAGATTCCACATAAAAATTGTGACCTCTGACTGACTGGCACCCCTGGGCTCACAAGCTCCAGGGCGACAGTGGTTGGGTCTGGGTGGTCACGGCCCCCACCCCCCTTGGGTTCTCCACCTGCCTCGTCTCCCCAGATGTGTGAGTTCACAACCCTCACTCTCCCCTAGGGGAAAACACGTCACCCTCTCGGTAAAACGCCACCAGGCGGTCATTCAGACACACCGCACAAAGTCTCGGCAATTCCTCTTTCAAATTCCACTCCTAACCTTTCAGCAAATAAAAAGGGCTCTTCCTGCAAATCACGCCCCCGCCTTCCCTGACCACTCCCCCAGGGGGTACTGCTGGCACCCCAGGCGAGCCAGTCACCTCCTGCCCGGACCTGGTAGCCCTGAATGGGTCTCCCTGCCCCAGTCCCCCGCCTGGTCACCCATTCCCTTCTCCCAGCCAGAGCATCTTCCAGAATCAGGTCAGATCCCATCAGCCCTCCACTTAAAGCCTTGCATGGCTCCTTCTCACCAAGAGTAGAGTCAACAGTCCTCCTCACAGACACTGGCCCCAGGGACTGAGCCCTGCCACCTGCGTGACCCCAGAGCCCACTCTGTTCCCCATACTCATGCCCCTGGGCTCCACTGGCCTCCTGCCAGGCACCTGTGGCCTCAGTTGAGCTGGGAGCTGTCCCCCTGCAGATTCGCTGCTGCCTGAGGTTTGCTTTCAAGCTTAATGAATGAATAAAGGGGAGAAAAGGAGCAAACCACAGCCACGATCAATCATCGGCGAGGTTGTATCTCAAACACATAACACTGTTGTCGAAAGAAGTGGCTGAAGACTACGGGATTCCATGCTGTTGTCGCCGTTGAGGAATGTGTGAGTAGGTGGCACATTTACGAGGAAAACACGAGAATGTAGGCTAGCGGTTACCTTGGGTCACAGGTCGGGGGGCCACCCAGGGGGCTGCTGAGTACTTGCAAGGCCGGATTTCTTAAATACATGAGTGTTTGTTTGATTATAATTTTTAAATTTACTTACAGTTTTCTTGAGGATAATTGACTGTACTTATTTAAGTTTACAAAAAATGTGTGCAATTTAATGCTTTTTGACATATCCACGCACCTGTGACACCACCTCCACAATCAAGATAATGAAGGTATCCATCACCCCAGAGATTCCCTGTTGCACCTTGGAAATCCCTCCTTCCCTCCCCTCCCCCGTCTTGGGCAACCGCTAATCTGCTTTCTGTCCCTAAAGATTAGTTTGCGTTTTCTAACATGTTTTAAAAGTACATGTCATTTGTATTTCATTGTATAGACATAGCAGATTTTGTTACCTGTTCATCTGCTGACTGACATTCGGGTCGTTTCCAGATTTGGGGAGTTGCAAATGAAGCTGCTGTGAACACTCAAGCGCGTGCCGTGGAGGGGGCGAATCCTCCCATTGCTGTCGGTAAATAAAAACAGCGGAGTGTCTGGGTCACGTGGCTGTCATAGGTGTAAGTTTTTAAGAAGCTGCCATGCTGTTCTCCATTCTCACCAACGCTTGGTCTTTTACATTTTTGCCCTTCTTGGGAGTGTGGTGGCATTTTGCAGTGGTTTTCATTTGCATCTTCCTAATGGTGTAGAGCATTTTTTCGTATGCTTATTTGTCTTCCCTAGTTCCTCTTTGGTGAAGCATCTGTTCAAACCTTTTGCCCTGTTTTAAAATTGGATGATCTTTTTTTTATTGTTGAGTTGTAAGTGTTCTCTATCTTTTCTAGATAGAAGTCCTCTGTCAAATATAGATTTTTCAAATGTCTTCTCCAAAGTTTGTGGCTTGCCTTTTTATTTTTGTAACAGTCTCTTTGGAAAGCAGAAGTTCTGTTTTATGAAATCCAATATATCATTTTTTTCTTCTATCGCTCATTTTTTGTGTTCTATTGAAGATATCTTTGCCAAGCCCAAGGTGGCTAAGATTTTCTCCTGTTTTCTAAACTTCTAAAAGTGTTATAATTTTAACTCTTATGTTTAGGTCTATGATACATTTAAAGTTAATTTTGGGGGACTTCCCTGGTGGCGCAGTGTTTAACAATCCGCTTGCCAATGCAGACACAAGTTTGAGCTCTGGTCCGGGAAGATCCCACGTGCCGCGGGACAACTAAGCCCTGCGCCACAACTACTGAGCCTGCGCTCTAGAGCCCGTGAGCCACGACTACTGAAGCCGGCATGTCTAGAGCCCATGCTCCACAGCAAGAGAAGCCACCGCAGTGAGAAGCCCGCGCACCACAATGAAGAGTAGCCCCTGCTCGCCGCGACTAGAGAAAGCCCGCGCGCGGCAACAAAGACCCAATGCAGCCAATAAATAAATAAAAAAAAAGTTAAAGTTCATTTTTGCATACGGTGTGAAGTAGGGTTGAGTTTCTTCTCCCCTCCTTTCTTCTTTTCCTTCCTTCCTTCCTTCTTTCCTCCCTTCCTCCCTCCTTCTTTCTTCCTTTCTCTCTCTTTCTTTCCTGCCCCTCCCTCTTTCTCTCTCCTTTTCTTTTCTTTTTTCTTTTCTCTTTTTTTCTAGGGCTATCCAACTGTTCCAGCATCCTTTGCCATAAAAGATTATCCTTTCCCGATTTAATTCATTTGGCACCTTGGCTGAGAATCAATTAATCATTTATGCATGGCTCTATCGGAATTCTTGATTCTATTATATCAAACATAAGTTGTCCAGCTCTGTTCCTCTTTTCTTTTTTAATTAATTAATTAATTTTTAAATTTTATTTTATTTTTGGCTGTGTTGGGTCTTTGTTGCTGCGTGCGGGCTTTCTCTAGTTGCGGCGAGCAGGGGTTACTCTTCGTTGCAGTGCACGGTCTTCTCATTGTGGTGGCTTCTCTTGTTGCGGAGCACGGGCTCTAGAGCGCAGGCTCAGTAGTTGTGGTGCATGGGCTTAGTTGCTTCACGGCATGTGGGATCTTCCTGGACCAGGGCTCGAACCCGTGTCGCCTGCATTGGCAGGTGGATTCTTAACCACTGCACCACCAGGAAAGTCCCGAGATTCTTGTTTTCTTTTTATTTAAAATCTTTTTTTTTAATTTTTAAATTAAATTTAATTTAATTTTTATACAGCAGGTTCTTATTAGTTATCTATTTTATACATATTAGTGTATATAAGTCAATCCCAATCTCCCAGTTTATCCCACCCCACTCGCCCCCCACCCTGCCACTTTACCCCCTTGGTGTCCATACGTTCGTTCTCTACATCTGTGTCTCTATTTCTGCCTTGCAAACCAGTTCATCTGTATCACTTTTCTAGGTTCCACATATATGTGTTAATATATGATATTTGTTTTCCTCTTTCTGACTTACTTCACTCTGTGTGACAGTCTCTAGATCCATCCACGTCTCTACAAATGATCCAACTTCGTTCTTTTTTATGGCTGAGTAATATTCCATTGTATATATGTACCACGACTTCTTTATCCATTTGTCTGTCGATGGGCATTTAGGTTGCTTCCATGATCTGACTATTGTGAATAGTGCTGCAATGAACATTGGGGTGCATGTGTCTTTTTGAATTATGGTTTTCTCTGGGCATATGCCCAGTAGTGGGGTTGCTGGGTCATATGGTAATTTTATTTTTAGTTTTTTAAGGAACCTCCATACTGTTCTCCACAGTGGTTGTATCAATTTCCATTCTCACCAACAGTGCAAGAGGGTTCCCTTTTCTCCACACCCTCTCCAGCATGTGTTGTTTGTAGATTTTCTGATGATGCCCATTCTAACTGGTGTGAGGTGATACCTCATTGTAGCTTTGATTTGCATTTCTCTAAAAATTAGTGATGTTGAGCAGCTTTTCATGTTCTTGGCCATCTGTATGTCTTCTTTGGAGAAATGTCTATTTAGGGCTTCTGCCCATTTTTGGATTGGGTTGTTGGTTTTTTTTTAATATTGAGCTGTATAAGCTGTTTATATATTTTGGAGATTAATCCTTTATTGGTTGATTCATTTGCAAATATTTTCTCCTATTCTGAGGGTTGTCTTTTCATCTTGTTTGTAGTTTCCTTTGCTTTCAAAAGCTGTTAAGTTTCATTAGGTCCCACTTGTTTATTTTTGTTTTTATTTCCATTACTCTAGGAGGTGGATCAAAGATCTTGCTGTGATTTATGTCAAAGAGTGTTCTTCCTATGTTTTCCTCTAAGAGTTTTATAGTGTCTGGTCTTACATTTAGGTCTCTAATCCATTTTTACTTTATTTTTGTGTATGGTGTTGGGGAGTGTTCTAATTTCATTCTTTTACATGTAGCTGTCCAGCTTTCCCAGCACCACTTATTGAAGAGACTGTCTTTTCTCCATTGTATATCCTTGCCTCCTTTGTCATAGATTAGTTGACCATATGTGTGTGGGTTTATCTCTGGGCTTTCTCTCCTGTTCCATTGATCTATATTTCTGTTTTTGTGCCAGTACCATATTGTCTTAATTACTGTAGCTTTGAAGTATAGTCTGAAGTCAGGGAGTCTGATTCCTCCAGCTCCGTTTTTTTCCCTCAACACTGCTTTGGCTACTGGGGGTCTTTTGTGTCTCCATACAAATTTTAAGATTTTTTTGCTCTAGTTCTGTAAAAAATGCCACTGGTAATTTGATAGGGATTGTATTGAATCTGTAGATTGCTTTGGGTAGTATAGTCATTTTCACAATATTGTTTCTTCCAATCCAAGAACATGGTATATCTCTCCATCTGTATCATCATTGATTTCTTTAATCAGTGTCTTATAGTTTTCTGAGTACAGGTCTTTTACCTCCTTAGGTAGGTTTATTCCTAGGTATTGTATTCTTTTTGTTGCAAAGGTGAATGGGATTGTTTCCTTAATTTCTCTTTCTGATCTTTCTTTGTTAGTGTATAGGAATGCAAGAGATTTCTGTGCATTAATTTTATATCCTGCAACTTTACCAAATTCATTGATTAGCTCTAGTAGATTTCTGGTGGCATCCTTAGGATTCTCTATGTATAGTATCATGTCATCTGCAAACAGTGAGAGTTTTACTTCTTCTTTTCCAATTTGTATTCTTTTTATTTCTTTTTCTCCTATGATTGCTGTGGCTAGGACTTCCAAAACTATGTTGAATAATAGTGGCGAGAGTGGATATCCTTGTCTTGTTTCTGATCTTAGAGGAAATGCTTTCAGTTTTTCACCATTCAGAATGATGTTTGCTGTGGGTTTGTTGCATAGGGCCTTTATTATGTTGAGGTAGGTTCCCTCTATGGCCACTTCCTGGAGAGTTTTTATCATAAATGGGTGTTGAATTTTGTCAAAAGCTTTTTCTGCATCTATTGAGATGATCATATGGTTTTTATTCTTCAGTTTTTTAATATGGTGTATCACATTGATTGATTTGCATATATTAAAGAATCCTTGCATCCCTGGGATAAATCCCACTTGATCATGGTGTATTATCCTTTTAATGTGTTGTTGGATTCTGTTTGATAGTATTTTTTGAGGATTTTTGCATCTATATTCTGTAATTTTTGTTTTTTGTAGTATCTTTGTCTGGTTTTGGTATCAGGGTGATGGTGGCCTCATAGAATGAGTTTGGGAGTGTTTCTTCCTCTGCAAATTTTTGGAAGAGTTTGAGAAGGATGTGTGTTAGCTTGTTGCTAAATGTTTGATAGAATTCACCTGTGAAGCCATCTGGTCCTGGACTTTTATTTGTTGGAAGATTTTTAATCACCGTTTCAATTTCATTACTTGTGATGGGTCTGTTCATATTTTCTATTTCTTCCTGGTTCAGTCTTGGAAGGTTATACCTTTCTAAGAATTTGTCCATTTCTTCCAGGTTGTCCATTTTATTGGCATAGAGTTGCTTGTAGAGGTCTCTTATGATACTTTGTATTTCTGTTCTAACTTCTCCTTTTTCATTTCTAATTTTATTGATTTGAGTCCTCTCCCTCTTTTTCTTGATAAGTCTGGATAAAGGTTTATCAATTTTGTTTATCTTCTCAAAGAACCAGCTTTTAGTTTTATTGATCTTTGCTATTGTTTTCTTTGTTTCTATTTCATTTATTTCCACTCTGATCTTTATGATTTCTTTGCTTCTGCTAACTTTGGGTTTTGTTTGTTCTCCTTTCTGTAGTTCCTTTAGGTGTAAGGTTAGATTGCTTATTTGAGATTTTTTCTTGTTTCTTGAGGTAGGCTTGTATAGCTATAAACTTCCCTCTTAGAACTGCTTTTGCTGCATCCCATAGGTTTTGGATCATCATGTTTTCGTTGTCATTTGTCTCTAGGTATTTTTTGATTTCCTCTTTGATTTCTTCAGTGATCTCTTGGTTATTTAGTAATGCATTGTTTAGCCTCCATGTGTTTGTGCTTTTTAAGTTTTTTTCCCTGTAATTGATTTCTAATCTCATAGCATTGTGGTCGGAAAAGAGGCTTGCTGTGATTTCAGTTTTCTTAAATTTACCAAGACATGATTTGTGACCCAAGATGTGATTTATCCTGGAGAATGTTCCATGTGCACTTGAGAAGAAAGTGTAATCTGCTGTTTGGGGATGGAATGTCCTATAAATATCAATTAAATCTATCTGGTCTATTGTGTCATTTAAAGCTTGTATTTTCTTTTTTTTTTTTTTTTTTTTTTGCGTTATGCGGGCCTCTCACTGTTGTGGCCTCTCCCGTTGCGGAGCACAGGCTCCGGATGCGCAGGTTCAGCGGCCATGGCTCATGGGCCCAGCCACTCCGTGGCATGTGGGATCTTCCCGGACCGGGGCACGAACCAGTGTCCCCTGCATTGGCAGGCAGACTCTCAACCACTGCGCCACCAGGGAATCCCTAAAGCTTGTATTTTCTTATTAATTTTCTGCCTGGATGATCTGTCCACTGGTGTAAGTGAGGTGTTAAAGTCCCCCACTATTATTGTGTTACTGTCGATTTCCTCTTTTATAGCTGTTAGCAGTTGCCATTTGTATTGCGGTGCTCCTGTGTTGGGTGCATATATATTTACAATTGTTATAACTTCTTCTTGGATTGATCCCTTGATCATTATGTAGTGTCCTTCCTTGTCTCTTGTAACATTCTTTATTTTAAAGTCTATTTTATCTGATATGAGTATTGCTACTCCAGCTTTCTTTTGATTTCCATTTGCATGGAATATCTTTTTCCATCCCCTCACTTTCAGTCTGTATGTGTCCCTAGGTCTGAAGTGGGTCTCTTGTAGACAGCATATATATGGGTCTTGTTTTGTATCCATTCAGCGAGCCTGTGTCTTTTGGTTGGAGCATTTAACCCATTCACGTTTAAGGTAATTATCGATATGTATGTTCCTATTACCATTTTCTTAATTGTTATGGGTTTGTTTTTGTAGGTCCTTTTCTTCTCTTGTGTTTCCCACTTAGAGAAGTTCCTTTAGCATTTGTTGTAGAGCTGGTTTGGTGGTGCTGAATTCTCTTAGCTTTTGCTTGTCTGTAAAGCTTTTGATTTCTCCGTCAAATCTGAATGAGATCCTTGCTGGGTAGAGTAATCTTGGTTGTAGCTTCTCCCTTTTCATCACTTAAAGTATATCGTACCACTCCTTTCTAGCTTGTAGAGTTTCTGTTGAGAAAACAGCTGTTAACCTTATGGAAGTTCCCTTGTATGTTATTTGTCATTTTCCCCTTCTTGCTTTCAATAATTTTTCTTTGTCTTTAATTTTTGTCAGTTTGAGTACTATGTGTCTCAGCATTTTTCTCCTTGAGTTTATCCTGCCTGGGACTCTCTGCACTTCCTGGATTTGGGAGGCTATTTCCTTTCCCATGTTAGGGAATTTTCGACTATAATCTCTTGAAATGTTTTCTCAGGTCCTTTCTCTCTCTCTTCTCCTTTTTGGACCCCTATAATGTGAATGTTGTTGTGTTTAATGTTTTCCCAGAGGTCTCTTAGGCCATCTTCATTTCTCATCATTCTTTTTGCTTTATTTTCTTCTGTGGCAGTGAATTCCACCATTCTGTCTTCCAGGTCACTTATCCGTTCTTCTGCCTCAGTTATTCTACTATTGATTCCTTCTAATGTATTTTTTATTTCAGTTATTGTATTGTTCATCTCTGTTTGTTTGTTCTTTAATTCTTCTAGGTCTTTGTTACACATGTCTTGCATCTTCTTGATCTTGGCCTCCATTCTTTTTCCGAGGTCCTGGATCATCTTCATTATCATTATTCTGAATTCTTTTTCTGGAAGGTTGCCTATCTCCCCTTCATTTAGTTGTTTTTCTGGGGTTTTAGCTTGTTCCTTCATCTGGTACATAGCCCTCTGCCTTTTCATCTTGTCTATCTTTCTGTGAATGTGGTTTTCCTTCCACAGGCTGCAGGATTGTAGTTCTTCTTGCTTCTGCTGTCTGCTCTCTCACTTTCTTCCTTTCTAATGTGAGCCCTGAACTATATAAAATTTCCTCTAATCACTGCTTTATCTTCACACCACAAATTCTGACACATGATTTAATTTTTTTTTTCATCCAGCTCAAAATAGTTTCTAATTTCCTTTGTGATTTCTTCTTTGACCCATGGTTATTTAGAAGTATGTTTTTCAGTTTGAACAGGTTTTCTAGATATGCCTCTGTTACTGATTTCTAATTTAATTCCATGACCATCCAAGGACATACTTTGTGTGATTTGAATCCTTTTAAATTTATTACATGTGAAGTAAGGCTGGGGACCCATAGGGGCTCGTTGGTGGGGGAGGTATGATCTTTACCGTGAGCCACCAGAGCCACAGGGAATTTGATTTGAATTGGGTTTGATTGGTCTGGTGTGCATCAGATGTGAAAGAGGGGAAATGGGATGGGGAACTGGGGTTTGAGGTTTCTCTGAGTTGTCCAAGGAGAGTGGGGAGTTGTCTAAAGCATCTGGATCTCCAGGGAAGGGTGTAACTTTGTGACAGTGCTGCAGATATCAGAGCACGGAGGGGTACAGGTGAGGGCGGGGAGCCGGGTGTTCGGGAAAGAGGCCTGGACTGGGAGTCAGGCAGGGTTAGGCGGTGTGACTCTGAGCATGTCACTTCACCTCTCTGGGCTTTAGTTTCCTTACCTTTAAAATAGGTGATCAGCCTCAATGATCCCCTCGTTTTAACAGCCTGGGCTGCTGCTTGTATAGGGAGGGTCTGCATGAATTAGGAAAAGGTGACCCCTCAATATACACACACAGAAGGGTGGCCCTGAAGCATAAGGCCTAACATTAAGGCCTAATAGTCTGTGCTGCCTTGACATCTGGTGAAACCGGGAGGGTCTCTGTGGTTTATCTGCAGGTCCCCTTCCCCACTCTGCTCCTGTGGGTAAGGTCCCCAAGCCAACAACAATTCTCATGGGGGTTGGGGGGGGCCAGCACAGTTCCTGTCATCCCTGAGAGGTGGGGGTCGGCTCCCTGCCAACCTGTGGAATGATTCAAGCAAGCCAGTCACACGGTCCTGTGGAACCAGGGGTCCCCCTGCCACCTTCTCGATACCACGAAGCCTACCTCCCACAGCCTTTGGTGGTTCTCTCTTCTCCTGAGTGCAACCCATGTGAGCCTGCGTGGAACACAGTGTCGACCTCCCTTGGCTGTGAGTTTACGTGATTAGTAAACTGCTGTCCGTCTTATCTGTGCAGTGTTAGGTTGGGCCTTCCCTAAAGCCACATAACCACAGGGCAGGAGGCCTCCCTCACCAATGGGGGTAAACAGGAAGTGACTAAAACAGCCCCTTGCTTGGAATGAATCCAGCCTCTATCAGGGGAAGTGGCTGAGTTGGTGCAGCCTGGGCTGGGTTTCAGCTCCATGTGCCTCGTCTGCTGGTGCCCGGGGGCAAGGCACACCTGGTTGCCTGTTCCTGGCAGCTCTGGTAGCAGCTTCTACTTGTTGGAATCTGGTCTGTGCTAAGATCTGCTTACCTTGTCACCCACCCTGGGAGGTAGATTCCATGAGTCCCATTGTACTGATGAAGACTCTGTGAGTGGCAGAGGAAAGACTGGAGCTCAGGTCTGTCTGGACCCTGCCCTACGATCCACTCTGGAAGCTGGAAGGTGAGAAACCTGCAGCACCATGTTCTGAGAAGTGAGAAGAAGTGGGTGGCTGAGTGAAGGTGTGAAGACGAATCCTGGCAGGGAAGGGAGAGAACCACTGTGTTAACCAAGTGGACCTGGGGGCAGCCAGGCTGGGCGTATCTGTCTGCCGGGGGCGTCCTGCGATGCTGAGGTGGGTGGAGTCTGGAGGGGCAGGGGGAGCAGAAGTGAGTGGTGATGTGGCCTTCAGCCTCAGCACACAGCTGTGCTGCCAGCTCAGACACACCAAACCCTCAAGGCTGCCCAAATTGCTTCCACCCTCTGATCACAGAAGAGGCAATTCCCACCAGAGGGATCTTTGGCCCAAGGGGCTCCCGCAGGCAGAATTTCTAGAACCAGGTGGCTTCTGTAATGACCACCTCTCCTGGCTGCCCCTGACTGCTGCTGTCCTCCTAGAATAATGAAAAGGGAAAGCAGTTGTGTGCCGTGATGGCTACCGCTCTGAGGCTTGGAGGGCAGAAACGGGGGTCAAGTCTTATGGGAATGTAAGCTCTATGAGATGAGGGTTTTATTTACGGCTGTTACCCAAAGCATGGCACAGTCCCTGACATGTAGTAGATACACAACAAAAATGAATTAAGTGAAAGAGTAAATTAAGTCTTAGCTTTCCTGTCTCTTAGCTGGGTGTCTTTAGGCAACTTGCATAACCTCTCTGTGTCTCCATTTCCTTGACAGTGAAATTGGACAGAACAGCACCTTGTGGGCTTGTTGCATGGGTCAAATCAGATGCTGTATTAAAACAATAAGGGCTCACTAAGCCCCCACTGTTATCATTACTATGATCACGATCCTGGCTCTTGTTTAGCAAGGAGGGCTGCCTACGAACCCTCTCGCCCGAGACACAGCAGCCACACTTACGGAGCACGTGCTGTGGGCCAGGCACTGTCCTTCGCGCTCTCATATAATTACTCACTTAAACCCAAATACAACTATTTGAGCTACACTGTCTTTTTTCAACACCTGTTTTACCAATGAGGAAGTGGAAACTTAGAGGTGATTCTGGCTATAAAAGAAAATCGAGGAGCATTCCTTCATTCCTATTCTCTCAAAGAACATACATGAGAATAGCATGGCTTTTTTCCTGGAGGGCCCGAGGGAAGACACCTGATAATCTGTCTGGGCCTGGGCTCCTTTGCAGGAAGCCTCAAGGAGAACTGTTGAGGATCTCTTTTTCTTCTTGTGTCAGTTTGATGAGAGAGGGAAGACGCTTGCCTGCGTAGGCAGGGATTCAATCTTGGGCAGTCTGGTTGCAGAGCCGGGCTCTTGACCAGTACATTTTCCTGTCTAAGGTACAATCACCTTCTACCCGTGAGGCCTCAAATAAGTCACTTCATCTCTCTGAGCCTCTTGTAAACAGGGAGAGCAGTAGTATCTTCCTAGCAGGGTTGTTGTAAAGATTAAACGGTTTCAGAAACATGCTGCCCTGAGCATGGTGTCGGGAATGCTCTGGGCACTGAACAAGCCCGAGCTGCGGGTGTCGTCATGATGACCAGCCCGGCCCTGTTCCTGACCTCTCTGCCCGGGACGTCTCCTGACCCTTGGGCTCTCCTGTCTCCGGGCTGTGGTGGACCTGCCACCGTATCTGCAGCCCCACGCAGCTGCATCACTCCCAGGGTGGCCATGGGTCACTCACTGTCTCTCCAGGGCCTGGATGGTGTCAGGGAGTGGAAGTCCCCAGGTCTCCAGGAGGAAGAGGACAAAGAGGTGGGAAATGATGGGGATGACCCCGTAGGAGGGGGACCCCCGCTGACCTGCTGAATGCAGGAAGACTTCTGCTGTCATCCTGTGGGTAGAGAGGAGGGCTGGGACCCTGTCACAACTGCCACTTCAGAGGGGCTACTTGGCTGGGCCAGGGGAGGGAAAGCTGGGCTGCTGGAGTCGCCCTCCTCAAGGGCTCTTCCAACCCCACCTCCTCCATTGAGCCCACCTAGATTTTCCCATCCAAAAGGTCTCTGCCTCCTGGGAACATCCAGAGTCCTTCACGGGAACTCTCTAGGGCCCACCCTATTCTCCCTGGTCTCAGGTAATTTGGAGGCTTGTCTCCGCTAGGCCACGGAGCTCCCAGTCAACAAAATCAATAAATGTGTGTCAAAAAAAAAAAGAAAGAGTGGACAAGTGAGTGAGTGAGCACCGTGGGTGAGGCTGGGCCAGGCCTCTGGGGGCTGGGGTCCAGCCCTGCTCCTCAGCTAAATCCTTGGCCACCCTAAGCCTCAGTCTACCCAACTGTCCAATGCAGGGGTGGCCTAACTCTAGACCACTGGGCTCCGAGGAGGTAACCTGGGGCTCTCTTGGGGCAGGGAGGGGACAGTGGGAGGCAAGCAGAGTCCCCACTACCCCGGGTAGCTCTTGGTCTCCTCACCAGGGCTCTTATAAGATTTCACCTGAGCAGAGAGCTGTGTGGCTCGAAGCGGTTTCCAGTCCAGAGGCCTCCCGAGGGCTCTCCGTGGGGCTGCCTCCGAGCCTGGACTCCTGGGGGGAGGCTGTTTGCGGAGGCCCTGGCTGAGCAGGTGCCTTAGGGGGAAGGACTCCAGGGCGTCTGCTCGGTTCCATATTGGCGCTGGGTCCCCCTCTCCCTCTGCTGTGTGTCCCTGGGTGCCCAGCCCCTCTCTCTACTCCTGCCATGGGCCCTCGCAGGGGGGTCCCTTTCTCGCCCGCCCCAGGCCTGGCGGCCCCTCCTGGGCCCAGCCGGCAGCCCAGCCTACCGCAGTGACGTTGGTAAGAGTTCCGGCTTGTAGACCATGATGCAGGTTAAGCTGATGCCAAAACATCCCTTTCCCAGCACAGCCAAGATCACATGCAGGGTCTGCAGATCTAGGCAGAGGAAAGGGTGAGGGTGGGGTCTGCTCGGGAGGGTCCCCAGGAGCCTGGAGCAGAGTGACTGGGTTCTCCCACAAGGCTGCTTTGGACTGAAAGCAGGTCCCAGGCAGTGTGACCCGGTGCCAGGCTGCCCCGGGCCAGGTGGTGATGCAGTGCAGGATGACATCCTGGTGGGTGGGCTGGGGGTGGGGTGCAGGGCAAGAACCCAGCCAGGTCTGGGGTGGGTGAGCCTGGGGGCAGCTGCGGGTGGCACTCGAGCGGTGACAGTGCCAGGGCTCCTTGGGCCCTGAGGGTGCTTCTTCCCTCAAAGGAGAGGGTCATGCCAGGCCCAGGCCCACAGCAGGGGCCCTGGGGTGCCCAGCTACCCAGAAGCCTTCCCACCACGCCTTCCCGCCACCCCTCAGTCTGCCTGTGGGGCCCCTGCTTCCACAGGGAGCCTTAGCTGGGAAGCCAGGGTGCAGGTCGCAAGCCAGTGGTGGGCCTGGGCCTCACTTCCCTTCCCGCACGTGGTTGGGAAGAGTCATAAACTCTCAAGTGCTCGTCTTTGGAGTTTTTCTCAGAGCGCTGCATCTCACTCAGAGTTTGGGCTCCCGACTGGTTCTCCATCCTCACCCCGCCCCTCCCAGCGGCTCTCTTGCCTCCCTCCTGGCTTTGCTGTCACCACGGGACACCTGTCCCTGCCCCTCCCCCAGTCACCCACCTTGAGCAATAAAATGAGACACGGAGAGGGTTTCTGGGGCCTCACAGCCTCAGTCAGAAAGGAGAGTGAGACCAGGGCCCATCCCAGCTTCCCCAGTGCTCTGCCTCTTGCTGCTTCTTTTTTTTTTTTAATACAGATTTTTTTGTGTCATTAATGCACCCACATTTTATAGTATCTGCAGTATGAGGTTTTTAATTTCTTAAATATAAATTTATTTATTTATTTATTTTTTGGCTGTGTTGGGTCTTCGTTGCTGCGCACGGGCTTTCTCTAGTTGCGGCATGCAGGCTTCTCATCGCGGTGGCTTCTCTTGTTGCGGAGCACGGGCTCTAGGCGCATGGGCTTCAGTAGTTGTGGCGCGCGGCTTAGTTGCTCCGCGGCATGTGAGATCTTCCTGGACGAGGGCTCGAACCCGTGTCCCCTGCATTGGTGGGCGGATTCTTAACCACTGAGCCACCAGGGAAGCCCCCTTTTGCTTCTTTTTTTGTTGGTCATGTGGGAATCTTAGCTCCCCAACCAGGGATCAAACCTGGGTCCCCGGCAGTGGAAGTGCAGAGTCCTAACCACTGCACCACCAGGGAAGTCTCCCCTCTCGCTTAGTTAACAAGAAGAAATACACTCGGCCTGGTGCCTCTCCTGCCTCACTTGGAGCCCCTCTCAGCCTCCCAGACCCTTCTTCCCCCTGCAGACTTGGCCTCTGGCTTGAAGTCTGGTCCAGGCCTGGCTTTGTCACTTGCTAATGAGGGATCTTGGGCACCTGGCTTCGTCTCTCTGAGCCTCAGTTTCCCCAGGAAAATGGGTGGGGGGCTGGTTGGGCTGTGGCAATAATGGCCTTGGGCAGAGCCGGGGCGCAGTGGCCCCTGCCCATCCTCGGGGCCGGGGGAGGGGAAAAGGCTGGTGGTGGCGCAGTGCAGTGGACAGGCCAGCAGGCGCCCGGGCCGGCAGCCCCTCAGCCTTCCCTCCCGCTGCCCTGGCTGCACCTTGTGGGACCAGCATTTTGGCCAGGATGGCGAGGCCAGCCACAGCCAGGGAGCCGGGCAGGGTCATGCGGTGGCCAAAGAACCTGAGTTGGAGTGTGGTGGTGATCCGGCCCCGGAAGTCTGCAGCTCCAAAGAGGACCTGGAGGAAGAAGACGCTGCTCCCCAGGTTCTGCAGGAGGAGGACTAGCCCATAGTAGGAGAGGGTGAGGGACAAGCTGTGGGGCGAATCAGAAGTCAGGTCCCTGCACCATTATCTACGCCGGGGCTGCACCGGGAGGGCACCACCAGCCCCGAGCCCCGGGCAGCCTGGTGAGGGCAGGATGCACCTCCGCGGGGTTGTCCCAGGAAAGGGTGGGGAGGGCGGTGGCCCCATCCATTCCACGTGTGGGCCTTGGGTGTCGGCCATGGTGGGCTGGACGTTGCCTCTTAGGCTCCCTCTCCGCCAACCAGCAGGGAAGCATGACCCTCTCTGGGCAGATGGGGCAGTGGGTCACGCTGACCTGCCCCTTC
The DNA here is from genome assembly GCF_003676395.1 of Aethalodelphis obliquidens. Classification (NCBI taxonomy): domain Eukaryota; kingdom Metazoa; phylum Chordata; class Mammalia; order Artiodactyla; family Delphinidae; genus Aethalodelphis; species Aethalodelphis obliquidens. The sequence continues at coordinate 2,350,783 of NW_020838013.1, read as the reverse complement.
GCCAGGCTCTAGCACCCTCTGGCTTTGTTTCCTGTTCCCAGTCGTGGCCGGGAACCATGATCTGGATCCCACTCTACTAGCCATGGACCTGGGCAAGTCCCTGCCTGGCCCTCTCTGGACGCGTTTCTTTGTCTTGAAACATGGGATTCATAATAGAATGGGGTCTCAGTGGAGGATGCTGGCCTTCCCCCATCAGTGCCCTGGGAATTCTGCCCCCGAGCCGGGGAGAGCATCCCATGGCTGGTCTACACGGTCCAGAGAGATGACTCAGAAGGGTCACCCCAGCTCCCAGGTCCCCAGGCTGGGGCCTGGCTGTGACGGCATCACCACGACTTCTCCCCTGCCCCTGCTGCTTCCTGCCCTACCTGGCCCCTCTCTGCTTCCATGAGAGGTGATCCCTAGAGCCCCCTCTGTGAACTGCCTGCTCATGGCCCTCCATCTCAAAGTCGGCTTCCCAGGGGACCCCCTGACACAGGCTCCTGAGTAGCTGAACTTACAGTAGCTGAATTTCTACACCTTGGAGACTGAATCTGGCTCCACAAGTGGCCATGGTGGGAAATTATCCTCCACCACTTTTCCAGTCTGTCCCCATCCCTGCTTCTCACAGCCCTCCCCTGCAGCAGCACCGGACTGCCGTCCTCAGGAGACATCGGGCGCCACCAGGCCAACAACGGTAGAGAAAAGCTGCGATTCCTGCAGAAATGCAGAGCTTCCTGAAGTTTGTGAAAGTGACTTGACAAGGGCCAGGCTGGAGCTGAAAGCGGCTGACCCGTAGGTATCTAGAGCCTTAGCCGGTAACAACTGGGTTAACAGAAATAAGAAAACCCACGAGGGTGGCCGCTTCACAGCCTGTGATTTGAATAACAAGAGTGCAGAGTGGCCCCTGGGAGAATTGAGGAAGCCTTGATGGTTTTTGAAAAGAATGGCCCTGGACATTCAGTGGCCCTGGGCACTCCTAATTTATCAGGAAAAAAAAAAAAAACAAACTTAAGCAAAAAAAAAAAAGAGAAGCATTCTCTGTCTGAGATGTAGCACGTATTTGCCGTTATAACCCATATGTGCTTATATATGGCATAAAATAGATGTTTTCCTAATTCTGAGTTTTATTTCAAGATCAAGGCCCAATCAAACCTGACCCTCACTTTTCCATCCACTCTTCTGGAAGTCATTTAAACTGAATTTGTCTTAAGGAGCCTTTTCCTGGTCCCAGGTACCCCTGGGAGGTGGGGCCTCCTGGGGCGGGACGGGGAGTCCACGCTCAATGTGGGGCTGGAGGGTCAGAGAGCAGGACGAGGAGGTAGCTCAGCCTGGGTTCAAACGCCTGCTCTGTCATCTTGGGCAAGTTTCTTGCCTCTCCCAGCCTCTCTTTCCCCATCTGTAAAGTGGGGTATAAATGAACTTATCTGCCACCCTCTAGGAGTCCAGCTGTCAGGGTGAGTCCCAGTGATCCTTTCCAGCTGTTGCTGGTCCCTTGGCTCTGAGGACCTGGCTCTGCCTCTGCCCTGGGCTTCAGCCTGACCCTGGCACCCTGCCCAGGACCACAGCCCAGCCCTGCCGTCTAGCTGACTTCCTGCACAAGCTGGCCTCCCGATCACATCTGTACGTACTCTGTCTCCCCCACCTGCTAGGCTGCCTGTTCTGGCCAGAAATGTACCCCATGAGGCCTGCAGGGGCTGTTTCCCCAGTGGACACCCCGCCCTCCTTAGCCCTGGGAGATATGCTCAGGATGGCATACCTCACTACCAAGAGTCTGCAGCTTCTCCAGAGGAGCGCGATTAGACGGAACAGGTCCAGCCCTGACTGGCGGGACTCCGCAGAGGCTACGTCCTCCTCCATGCTGGACGTCAGTACCTCCAGGGATGACGGGGGCAGTGAACGTTGGGGCCATGGCCCTGCCCCACCACCGTGCCGGAAATGGTGTGCGGATGGGCAGAGTGGTAGGGAGAGCCTGGCCTTGGCCTCTGGAGACTGGAGAGCCCTGGGGGAGTGGATGGCCTGAGGGCAGAAAGGGTTCTCTCTGGCCCCTAGCTGAGCTATCTTCCGCAGACCCGGTCGCCCTACTCAGAACCAAGGAGCAGGTCTTGTGTCCCAGCTCTAGTCTCTGAGCTGCAGGCTGCAGGAAGGTTTTGATAGTTACCCCGCAAAGCCCTACCATCCCTCTTCACTCCTCCTGGCTGGCATCAGCACACGCCCCCTCCAGTCATTGGATCCTCCCAAGTACCCATCCGGTCTCTGCCTGCACCCCGGGCCTGGCCTGCCCTGTGCTCCGCTCAGTCCCGGTCAGCTCTAGCTCTCCTCCTCTTGGAAGCTTTCCCTGATCCTTCTGCCCCCAGGGAGCTCTGTGTCCTCTAGCCTCTGTCTGCACATCCTCCCACACCTACTTCCTTGAAATAGGTACCTTCAGATAAGCACATCCTGTTTCCCCAAATACGCTGAGAAGCCCCGTGAGGTAAATGAGCAGCACATGTGGATTAAGGTGATGAATAATAGAGATGGTGATGTGGGTGTGCTGTTGTTGATAATGGTTGTATTGTTATTGGTGGTGCTGATGGTGGCTGTGGTGGAGTTGGGGATGGTGGTGATGAGGACGGCAATGATGGTGGTGAAGGTGGTGGTGATAGTAATAGTGGTGGTGTTGGTGATGCTTTGCAGAGATGTTGATGGTGATGTTAATGATGGTGTTGGTAGTGATGGTGATAATAAAGGTGAAGTCAATTGTATGGTATGCCGGTGGAGGTGATGGTGGTGGTGATGGTGGTAATACTGATGGGGGGGTCTATGCAGAGTTGTAATGCTGTTGATGATCGTGTTGGTATTAGTGGTATTATTATGATTGGTGGTGGTAATGATGGTAGTGGTGTTTGTGTAGAAATGATGACAGTGGTGGTGATTGTGGGTGTAGTGGACATGGTAATGGTGGTGATAATGGTGATGGAGGTGATGATGGTGATGATTATGGTTGTGGTGATAATGGTGGTGATGATGGTGATGATAATGGTGGTGGTGATGGTGGTGGTGGTGATGGAGGTGATGATGGTGGTGGTGATGGTGGTAGTGGTGATGGAGGTGGTGGTGATGGAGGTGGTGATGGTGGTGGTGGTGATGGAGGTGG
>NW_020838013.1:2253854-2347661 GCF_003676395.1 Aethalodelphis obliquidens | reverse complement strand
TGGTGGTGATGGAGGTGGTGATGGTGGTGGTGGTGATGGAGGTGGTGGTGGTGGTGGTGATGGAGGTGGTGATGGTGGTGGTGGTGATGGAGGTGGTGATGGTGGTGGTGGTGGTGGTGGTGGTGATGGAGGTGATAATAGTGGTGGTGATGGTAGTGGTGGTGATGGTGGTGATGATGGTGGGGTTGATGGTGATGATTATGGTGATAATGGTGATGATGATTATGGTGATAGTGATGATAGAGATGGCAAAAGTGACAACAGTGATGGTGGTGTTTTGATGGTGTGGGTGTGTTGATGGAGGTGGTGCTGGAGCAGATTGGGGTGATGCTGGTGATAATGATAAGACATTCGTGGATGTCCTTCCCTGGGTCATGTCCCACACTGTATCACAAATAGCATCTCACCTCTATAGTCAGTGTCTTTTTGGCTTCCTTGTGGCCATTTATCTTGGCCCCCTTTTTGAGTTCCTGAAGCGCTCGATCTGTTTTGCCCACCGTAATCAGCCATCGGGCGGATCCCGGCAGCCACCAGTTAGAGAAGCGGGTGCTTGGCTGGGTCTTTGTTTTCTTCGTGTAGATTGGGCACTGCCCCCAGGTCATGTGGGGAGGGGGTGGTGGGCAGCAGACCTGCCAGCTGCAACAGGAGTGGGGAGAAGGCAGCCACTTCTCCCTCTGCACCACCAGGCTGGGGAGTCCCTGATGGTCTCAGGATAAAGATGAGTCCCAATGCCTGGCCGCCCTCTTCACCAGCCCCCACTCCCTGGCACCCCATCTGGCTTCCCTGCTGCCAGGAACCTGCCCGCCCAAGCCTCACATTCAGCCAGCGCACAGGCTGCCTGGACATGGGGGTGATTCTGGGGTCATTTCTATGGTAGAAAGCTTGCATCATGCTGCATTTAAAAAACACACACACATTTAAAACATCCCCAACCAGAATCAAGTGGTTTTATGAAAGTAGTAGGCTTCTTCCCAGCCTCAGGGGCAGATGGGCAGGGAGAAGCATCTCCTTTTGAAAGGGTCAGGGTTTTCCCAGCCCGCAGGAGCTCAGCCCTGTTTGCAGGGAAGCTAAGAAAAACTTCTGGAGGCAGTTTGACGAGGCGTTTACAAGAGTCAGCCTGCCTGGATTCAAATCTTGCCTCTGGCGCTCAGTGACTGCGCGGCCTTGGACAAGTCACTGGCCCTCTCTGGGCCTCAGCCCCTCATCTGGAAGTGGCAGTGATAACATCATCTTGCTCATTAGAAGGACTGTGGATATACATCTGGTGTTATCAACAGCACCTGGAGCCACCCAATCAGTGTGACTAGGGCGGCTTCATCAGTGTAACTATGGGATGGTCTTCCTCCTTTCTTCCTGGTCCTGTTGAAACCATAAACCTCCATGTAGTCGGTGACTTTTGATCTATGATCTCTTTTATTTGCTGATGGGTCCCCAGTGCCTAAAGCCAAGTCTGGCACAGAGCAGGAGTGCAATAAATATCTGAGAATGAATGAATGAGTGCTCAGTCTTCTCTACACCCCACAGCAGACCTGCTCAACTCTGGCCCCCGGGCACAAGAGAACTTATGAGGACAGGAATTTGTGTTTATTTCCCTGTACCTCTTCTTCTAGTCCCCACCCAAGCAGGTATTTCCAGACCTCAGGGATTTTCGCAGCACTGAAAATAATAATGATAATATCTTTCCATATCCAATGCCTGACTTGGAGGTCCGCAGGCTGGGCAAGTGATGTGAGGGAGTGAAGCTGGTGGGTGTGGGGGGGCTGGTTGTCAATGTGAGGGAAGAACGGAGCCCCCAGCCTCAGGCCCGGAGGTCAGTGGGCTGGAGGGAACCACGGACCCCTGGCTGAAATGCCCACCCCGGAACTCTGAGCCCCCAGGATGTCTCTCCCCAGTGGGGTCTGCTCACATCATTCTCTTCCATGGTCACGGCACCTTGGGAGCCGTGGCCAGCCAGAGTGGTAGGGCCCCTCTCACCCCGGGTCCCCCTCCCGTTCAGTGATGTTCTCCCCAAGGGAAAAGGCCCCAGCTGCACTGACCAGGATATCAGGAAGATGACCAAGAAGGGCACCAACAAGACCAGCTAGAGGGCTCGCCGGTCCCACAGGGCAAAGGCCAGGCTGCCCATGGCCGTCTGGCCGATGCTGTAGGTGCATCTCAGGATCGTCACGGTGACGGCCCTCGTGCGGGTCGTGGTCCACTCCACCACTGAAAGGCGGTGCAGATGAGCAGGTGAGGGCCACGTGCAGTGGCCTTGAGCCCCCGCCTCCCCTCCCCGACAGGGCTGGGGCAGGTGATCAAGGGATCCACTGAGCGTTGTCGAGGTCAGGATGATGCCAGACAATCCCAAAGTGCTCAAAAATCGTAGACAAGGAGATTGGAGGCAACGATGGGGCTGATGCTGGCCACGTCACCTGCAGGCAGCGCCAGCTCAGAACAGGCTTCCGCCCAAACTATTTCGGGAGACAAGCACAGTGGGGGCCTGGAGAGGGGCCCTGAGGACTTGGCATAGAGGCAGGGACTTGCCGCCGGAGGGCCGAAGGAGGCTGGGGCACCTGCCGGAGCACCTGCCAGTGCAGGCAGCACCTCCTTCTCGGATCTCCTAGGACCACGTACAGAGTGCATTTGTTATAAAAATGGCAGCCGCCTTGCTCTCTGGGCCACAGTTTCTCCATCTGTAAAATGCAGGGATTCACGAGGACACGCTGAACAAGGGAGGAGCCTGGCAGGAGGCTAAGCGCACATGGCCTTGGGTGACCCAGGCGGCTCCCCCATGCCTGTGACCGGAGGGCCCTCAGCCCCAGTGAGGTCAGCTTAGCCCGAGCCACTGCCTGCATTTAGCTGAAGTATGTGTCAGTCAGACTGGAGAGATGTGGGCGAACCTTGGCCTTGCCTGTCTGAGCAGCGCCCAGAAGCAGGGACACGCGCCCCAGATCCGGGGTGAGGTCTGGAGGCTGACACCTGGCGCTGACCCCAGGCTCACCAGGTGACCCTCAGACTGATTGCGATTTGGCTCCAGGTGTGGGTGGCCCCTGGGGACGGCTAAGTGGAGGCATGGCGGCCAGTCCTCTGAAAGTGCAAACTGGACCACCTCCTGCCTCGCTGTTCAGACTCCCCGCTACGCTCAGGATAACATAAGGCCCACAAAGAACGACCACAGTGCTGGCCCGGCCCAAGCTCTGCATGTGATGAACTCAATCATCACAACCCCGTGGGTAGGTGGCAGGGTCCCCACTCACAGGAGGAAGCCTAGAGAAGCAACAAACCTGCCTTCTAAGAAGCTGGGACACGTGAGGCCCCAGAGCCTGCACTGCCCAGAGTCTGGAACCATTCATGCATCCAGCGTATTATGATTGTGTGCTGTATGCTGGGCACTGAGGATACAGCCCCAAGGCCCCTGCCTCCTTGGAGCTACGTTCTCCTGGGGACACACACAGTAAACGAGCTCACGAAAGCTGGGCACCGGCAGAGAGAGCCGGGAGCTGTGATGGGGTGCGTGGGCAGGACAGTGGGACCTTTGTGCCTGAAGCCGGAAAGGCCTCTGAGGAGTGGCCTGGAGCTGAGGCCTGCGTGCTGGGCACGAAGCAGCCATGGGCAGAAACCTCTAGGCGAGGCTCGGCCCCCGGCTTCAGTGGGTTCTGTGGGCTGGACGGGAGCAGCGGTGCCCCAGGAGGGGCCGGCGTGGCTCAGGGGGAGAGGCCAAGTGCTGAGCAGGGGTGTTGGGGTGCGTGGGGACTGTCCTTGGTGTGGGAGCCCAGAGGACCTCAGGCTGGGCAGCGACCAGATCCAATATAAGCCTTTGCAAAGTCACTCTGAGCTCTGCAGCAGAACAGAAGGCCCAGTAGAGGCAGGAGACCCCAGAGGAGGCCGTAGCAGGGCCAGAGAGCGCGGTGGCTTGGGCGGGGGACAGGGGGCGTGGGGCGTTGGGCTGGGGCTGTGCCCTGGAGGATGAGTGTGGGCGGTGAGGGAGGGAGCACAGGGCTGGCTCCCCGCGGGGCTGTTTTCCAGGATGGAGTCTGGTGCGGAGGGGGCTGCGCTGGGGGTGGAGAGTCAGCGGCTCAGCATTGACCGCTGTAAGTGTGAGGTGCGTCCAAGTCTGCAGTTGGGTTTACAACTGCAAACCCAGTTTGCAGTTGAGGGGGTGCAACGTGGGCGTTTTCAGCACTGGACAGCGGCGCCCCACGCAGGAGGGGACCGCGGACGGAGAGCAGGTCCCGGACAGCGTTCTGATGCTCCACCTTAGGAGGGGTGTGCTGGGGGGCAGTGGAGGGAGGATGATGGGGGAGGAGAGGAGTATTTCTATTTCGTTACATTTCATGTACTTGGAGTTAAAAGAAAGAGGGGTCTGTCTATGCCCAGAAGACCATCAGCTCCCTGAGGGCAGGGGCTGTGCAGTGCTTGGCACACAGTAGGTGCTCAATAAAGTTTGGTGCAATAGCTGAAGATGAGAGCCAGTGTTCAGGGCAATTTCTCAGCTCAACCTGGCATTGAGGTTCAGACATTGGGTTCTTGGCTCCCTGGGAACCTGGGACGCAGACCCCAGACCAGGGGAGGCCCTCTCTTAGGAAACGCGAACGCTCACTGGACATTTCTTTACCTCTGTCCCCACAATGCTCACTCTGTTGAAGGAGCTGGGAAGGGGAGAGATACTCACTGGTGGGAGAGGAGGCCCCAGGTGCTCCACCCGCCATGGCCCCCCGCCAGGTAGACGGATCGGCCTAGGGGCTTCAGGCCCTGGTGGTCACACACCAGGTCCCGCTGGAAGAGAAGGGGGGGTGCATCAGCCTGGCTCAGGGGGTGTGGAATAGCAGGGCCAGGGTGGCAGAGGAAGGTCCAGGACCCCCAGAGGGGATCCGGCCACCCTGCATGGGTTCCCCAGATTCCTAAGGCCAGGCGACCCAGGTGGAAGGGGGGTGCGGGCAGCGGGGCTCAGCCTCCCACTGGCACCCCACAGCGTGGCGCATGTGACACGGCTCTGGGTCTGATGGCGTGACGGCCGCTCCGAGTGGACAGTGGTGGGTGGCAGTTAAACCACAGGCTCGAATTCTGAGTCAGCTGATGACCGACAGGCTGGTGCCCCTGGGGGCGTTCCTGCACCTGGCAGAGCCCGTCTCCTCCAGAAATGGGGCTGTACGGATGCTTCTCTTACAGGGCATGAAGTTGAGCACTGATGGCTAAGCACGTGTCACCGTGATTTTCCTGCTGCCTGACGTGGACCAGACAGACATCGCCTGAACATTGGCCCCATCACCTCTCCCCCCAAGTCAGCCCTTCCCTTCACCGAGGCCTGGCCGCACCGCCCACGGCTCCCTCTCCATCTCCGCCTCTCTTGCCTTCACCGAGGCCTGGCCACTCCGCCCACGGTTCCCTCTCCATCTCCGCCTCTCTTCCTTTCACGGAGGCCTGGACGCTCCGCCCACGGCTCCGTCTCCATCTCCGCCTCTCTTGCCTGAACCGCTGCAGGAGGAGCCCCCACCCCACAGGACATTCTTCACCCTGCAAAGTCACCTCTTGAAAATGCAGATCAGATCACAGCACCTCCTAGTCCCAAAGCCTCCAATGACTTTCCTTTGCACTTAAACAAAATCCAGGCCCCTTCCCCACACGCCCCGGCCATCGCCGGACCCCTCACCCTCTGTGCCAGGTTCTGCTCTTTCAACACCCAGACAAGCTCCTACTTGGACCTCTGTCCCAACTAAGCTTCCTCCCGAACTTCCTGTGACTGATTCCTTCCCTGTCTTTTAAAAAATTATTTATTTATTTATTTATTGGCTGTGTTGGGTCTTCGTTGCTGTGCACGGAACTTCTCTAGTTGCGGCAAGCGGGGGCTACTCTTCATTGCGGTGCGTGGGCTTCGCATTGCGGTGGCTTCTCTTCTTGCAGAGCACGGGCTCTAGGCGCTCGGGCTTCAGTAGTTCTGGTGCATGGGCTCAGTAGTTGTGGCTCACAGGCTTACTTGCTCCGAGGCATGTGGGATCTTCCTGGACCAGGGCTGGAACCCGGGTCCCTTGCATTGGCAGGTGGATTCTTAACCCCTGTGCCACTAAGTAAGTCCCTGATTCCTTCTCTTATAATCCAAGTCTCATCTTAAATGTCACCTCTTCGGAGAGCCCTTCCCTGCCTGCCTCTCCCTTCCCTACTAGCAGGAGCTGCTGTCTCCTTTGTGCTCACTTACGACGCAGGGGCCTTGAGACTCAAGGCAGGACAGAAAGTGATGGAGAAGTTCTGGTGCCTGGCTGCCCGGGTTGAACCAGATTCGAGTGTGCTTTAGCTGTGTGTCCTGGGGCAAATCACTTAACCTCTCTGGGCTTCGGTTTTGTCACTTATTAAACGGGGTCAAAAATAAAACCCACCTCAAGAGGTGGTTGTGAAATTGTGATGACAGGGAAAGCATCAGAACGGTGGCTGCCACTTAAAGGGCACGAGGTATGGACTTGTTCTGCTGTTATTACTGGTTTAAATGCTGACTAATTCTGAATTCTCCAGCAGAATGTAAGCTCCTAGAAACCTCCCTGTCCATCCTGCAACCTTAGCCTTAGATCAGAGTCCAGGCCATCCCAAGTGATCAGTACTTACGTGTTGAGGGAATGGCATAGCATTCAACAGCGGTGATGCAGTCTATCTAATCTTCCCAGTCATTGGGAGGCTGGGAAGGAAGGAAGTGGTGGGGTTGGCTGGGGCGGGTCGGGGGGAGGCCCTCACCTCGGTCACGATGGTGGAGGTAAACGTGCTGCGGTCGTAGACCCAGCCGTCCACGCGTGGCTCCGTGGCAGCCTCGCTCCAGTTGGTGGCCATGGCGTTGGGGGTCCAGGAGCTGCCACTGTGGTTGGCGGAAGCGCAGACACTGGTGGGGCTCCTGGTTGGGGCTCCGTGGGATGGAGACGGCCAGGAGGGCCTCGGGGGTGAGGTTTCCGGGGGCCTCAGAGCCATTGTCCAGCATGTGGGCACAGCAGCAGTGGCCTAGGACAGCAGCTGAAAAGTTCTCCACAACTAATTGGATGGGCACCCAGACAGACGGGAGGAAGAAGGTGAGGACCTGCAGGGCCTGGAAGAAGCCCGCACCCCCAGCCTGCTCCAGGAGCTCAGTGAACACCATGGACAGAGATGCCGGCACCTAGAGCAGGTCTCCTGGGGGTCAGGGAGCTGGTGAGTAACCAGCCTGCTGCCCAGAACCACTAGCAAGCGCAGGATCTCCAGACCTTCTGCTTCCGCTCACCACTCGGCCCCGTGGGGGTGGGGCAGCTGTCCGGCAGCTAGTCAAGTGTGTCCCGAGATGCCCAATATACTCTGAAGAAACCCCTCCCTGCCCAACTTCTAGGAATGGCCGCTCAGACGCTCCACGGCTCTGGAGAGGAAATAAGACTCACTGGGGCATCTGGGGCACCCTGTTCTCCAACACCAAGAATAAAAGGTCAAGAAGCTTAAAAAAAAAAAAAAAAAGACTCTATGTCGTGATGTTACTGAATTACAGCTGTGGAAGAAACATCAACCGGGCCGTGGCCTCGTTGCCACGGTTAAAGTTAAATCCCAGCAAGGAATCCTGGGGGAGAAAGGCAGGCTCAGCTACTCAGATAGGCCTCAGCAGCTCCCCATGGGCCACCTGATAGCATCCTTCAGTCTGAACTTTCAGAACCCTCTACATGCCCTCCTTCTAATCAGGAAACTGTTGGCCGAACTTTCACCCATCCTGGACCAATCAGTTCATCTTGCTAAAGCACAGAAGCCTCTCGAGCGGGGCTCCACCACCCTGAGGCTGCAGGGAGGCCGGGGGAGGTGGGCGTGGGCGCGCGGAGCTGGCAGGAGGGCCCAGGCCTGGGCTCTGTCCCTCCTTACCGTGTGCCTCCTACCAGGCAGCATGGGGAGACCAGCTCACAGACGCGCTATTTCAGGAAATTTCCATTTCAAGGTTCCAAGTTGCCTTTATTAGATTGTAAGCTCCCCCAGGTTGGAAACCAAGGCTACAATTTCCTGGCATCCCTTAGAAGGCCCTCGTGGGCCCTGGAGCTGAGCAGACTGGGGAAGTGAGTAAAGTCACCCCCCCCGACCCAGTGTCTGATGCCAGTCCAGCTTGGTGTGAGGAGGCGGGGAGCCCCTGCCCCAGGGCCCCACCCTGCGCTATGCCTCTTAGTAACAGCTGCTCCTGGCACCAAGGGCTTGCTGTGTGCTCAGCTCCATGCTGACCACGCTGCCTGCACTCTCTCATTCCCTCCTCATAGCAGCCCAGGAGAGAAACAGTACTGATTCCCCTAGACAAGGAAACTGAGGCTCAGAGAGGGCAGGCAGCTTGCCCAAAGTCACACAGCATAATCAGGATTCGAACCAGACACCACAGCCTGTGCTCTCTCCGAGGCCCCTGGCTAGCTGCTGTTTGGTCTCTAGCTTGTCATGTTCTAAATCCCAGCTAAAGGCTGGAATTCAGATTTTAGGTCAGAATTAGGGCCTCCCAGGTGCAAGAAGAATTGGCTGAGTCAGTTCCGGAGAGATGTGTGAAGAGCGCTGGAAGTGTGGGTGAGGTGTGGGTAGGTGTCTGGACCCTAAACTTCCCAGAAGCTCCCCAGAGTGCTTGGGGAACCCAGCCAAGATGGCGCCCAGCCAGGAAGCCGGGAGTCCGGATTCTGGGCCTGGATTTCAAAGCCCGGGCCGCTGCCTCTCGGGCAGGAACTCGTTGTGAATTTTAAAATAGCAAATAGAGAGGTGGGGAGAGAACCAGCCCAAACTAAAGCCCAGGAGGCCAGGAGAGAGGGGCTGAATGGGAGCAGCCCCTCCAAAACTATCCCAGGCCAAATGTTACATGGAAAGAATCGTGCTTCCTGCCTAGGTTCGTGCAAACACCATCACAGGGGAAGGCCTGGACCCGTGGGCCATAACCTTGAGCAGTGACCTCCTCTCTCTGGCCCCTGGTTTCTGACCTGGGAAAGGAAGTGTTGCCGTGTTGGTGTTTCAAACCTTAGCCAGGATCAGAAACCATTGGAGTGCTGGTGAAAATGCCGTTCCCCTGTGGGCCCAGGAATTTGCATTTAAAAATAAGCCCTGAGGTGATTCTGCTGCACTAGGACCCAGGCCTCCCTTGGATAGTGGCTGGGCTAGAGGTGGCTACTGAAATCCCAGGGTCTTCGAGAGAATTCTTTTCTCCTTCTACCTCCTCCTTCCATATGCTTTAAAAAATGTTCTCTTCTTCCCTGCCATTTGCCTGTCATAGACGCCCCTAAGCTTTGCTTACAGGAGAAGGTCAAACCTCCTGGATTTGCCAGAAGGTTCCCGGAATCTCCAACTGACTTTCCGCTTCCAGACCAAGGAATTTTTTATTTGTATTTTCTCTTTTTCTGGGGCTGCGGGGGGCAGGACTGGGTGCAGCTGCTCCGCCACCTGGTGGTCATACCCGGGACTGCAGCATTCCCAGCATCACGCTCATCCTCACCCCCTGTGCCCATCCCCCAGGAATACCCAAGCAGAGGTGGGAAGAGCGGGCCTTGGGGTGGGATGCAGGCAGCCTCAGATTGTAGCCACAAAGCCCTCCAGACTGTCTCATTAAATTAATTCATGTAAAGTGAACCCCTGGTTCTCGTCGAACCAGAATTGCCCTTGGGGTTGACTTTTCTATCCAAGGGCTCTACCAATTAAAGCCAAGGCCAAGGGACTTCCCTGGTGGAGCGGTGGTTAAGAATCCACCTGCCAATGCAGGGACACGGGTTCGATCCCTGGTCCAGGAAGATCCCACGTGCCGTGGAGCAACTAAGCCCGTGTGCCACAACTAGTGAGCCTGTGCTCTAGAGCCTGCGAGCCACAACTACTGAAGCCCGCGCGCCTAGAGCCCGTGCTCCGCGACGAGAGAAGCCCCCGCAACTAGAGAAAGCCCGCACGCAGCAACGAAGACCCAACGCAACCACCACCACCACCACCCCCCGCAAAAAAAAACGCCAAGGCCAAGCTTGGCTGCCAAATGACCTTAGGCAGTTCACTTCCCTTCTCTGAACTCCAGGGTCCCTTCTCTGAATCTCTAAGGTGGACGCCTTCCGCTTACTTATAGTGAGATTAAATGAGATAATGAATGGCCTGACAGTGGGTATTAACCACCACCATCATCACCGGCATCGCACTTGACCCCTTATTCTTCCTTTTTTTCTTTTCCAGTTGAAGTCACAGCATTTCAGATCCAGCTGGGCTCACTGGATTTTGGCCCCTCCCTGCACTCCTAGAAGATCCTAGGGTCGGCAAAAGGTGAGGGTCTTTCCTGGGTTCACACAGCAGGGCAGGAGTAGAGACTTGTATAAGTCACAGACTCATGGGGGTAATGGAAGGAAAGCCCCTTCTCTGCTGTCTTAACTCCAACACTTCCCGCCCCAGAGGAATCCACTCAAATGCTTTTTTCTATGTATTCAGGAACACATCAACATTAATAATTAGTTGTCTTTAATTGAGAAGTTGTATGTGTACATGGCAAACAACCCAATGGTCCAGAACTTTGTAAAATGACAAATAAAAGTCCTTTTCCCCCATCACCCTCACCTGCCCGGAGGCAGGTGCCACCAACAATGTTTATTCTTCTAGAAAAATCTTAGAGCATCTTCAAATATATGCATCAAGTTTTAAAAGTGTTGAATAGGTAGTCAATTCGCAAGGTTCAGAACAGAAAATGTAAGCAAAGTATACAATGAAGCAGTTTCCCACCTGCCCCCTTCCACAGTCCCCACTTGCCACCTCCACCCTCAGGTAACCTTTTTAAATTTCTTGTGCATCCTTTCACCTTTGCTTCCTAAAACATAAGCAAGGGCAAATGTGCATTCTTATTTTGCTCCCTTTTATGCAAAAGGTAACTTTGCACTTTGTGTTTATTTCCCCACGATGGTATACCTTGTGCGTCCAAGAACATCCTGATTCATTTTCACAGCTGCATAGTATTCCATTGTATGGATTAGTATTCCATTGCATGGATTTCCATAATTTACCTCACTGGTTTCTTGTCAATGGATAGTTGGATTGCAACTAACATTTTGATATTACAAAAAATGTTGAAATGAATAACTTTGCACATATACTCTTTTGAATGTGTGCTACTGTATCTGTAGAATAAAATTCCAGAAGTGGGATTATGGAGTTGAGGTGTCAGAGAGCTGGTGGCCTTGAGAGGCAGCCCCAATGGCCTCCCCAGGGACACCCTCATGTACACTGTCCCCAGCTTCCTAACACACTGCACTATGTCCACACTTGTGGGGTTTTGCCAATATCATGGGTGACAAGCAGTATTTCAAGGCAGCTTTATTTCATCTTTCTTTTCTTATGAGTGAGGTTGAGCATCTTTTAACATATTTAAGATATATTTGTATTTCTTTTTCCATGAACTGTTTCTTCTTGTTCTTGGTCTATTTTTTGATTACGGTCTGTGGCTTCCTTAGCAATTTCTACAAGCCCCTTTTATGTTGGGGAGGTTGGTTCTTTGCCTGTGATAGAAGTTGAGAATATTTTTAAATTTCTTTGGACTTTGTTACTGTGCTATTGTTATTGATCTTTTTGCATGTAGAATTTTTTTTTTGGTCACCAAATTTTCAATCTTTTTTTTTTGACTTTGGGATTTGTGTGTCATAATCTGAGAGGTCTCCTCCACACTATGGTGATGAAGGAATTTTTTTCATGGTTTGCCTCTTTTTTTTTTTTTTTTTTGCGGTACGCGGGCCTCTCACTGTTGTGGCCTCTCCCGTTGCGGAGCACAGGCTCCGGACGCGCAAGCTCAGCGGCCATGGCTCACGGGCCCAGCCGCTCCGCGGCATGTGGGATCTTCCTGGACCGGGGCATGAACCCGTGTCCCCTGCATTGGCAGGCGGACTCTCAACCACTGCGCCACCAGGGAAGCCCGTGGTTTGCCTCTTTAAATCAAGGAAGATTGTTGGGTTTTGTCACATGTCTTTTCAACACCTATGGGGTTGACAGGATGACTTTTCTTGTTAAATCAATGAATATGATGAATTATGTTAATAAATTTCCTGAATCATATGAATGAGTTTTCCAAAGAATGCTGAACCATCCTTTCATTCCAGCAGTGAACCTACTTAGACAAGGGCTATTATTCCTTCAATGTGCAGCTAGATTCTGCTTGTTAAGGTTTTATTTAGAGCTTTCCACGACTCTTCGCATGTGAGATTGGGCTGTGGCTTCCTCCCTTCCTTCCTCCCTTCCCACAGTCTTTGTAGGTTTCGGTATCAATGTGATACTTCATTAAAAATAATTTGGCCGCGTCTTCTCACGCCCTGCCTCAGTTTACATAATGGAGGGCTTTTCCTCCATCCTCGATACGTAGGAGGGCTGAGAAACGGGAGCCTCTGGGACTGGGGAAGAGAGACGGTGGAAGAGGGTCTCAGCTGTACCTGCAGGTTCCAGGAGGTAGGATGTGACCAGACAGTCTCATATCTGAGCTTTATTTCCTCAGATGGGTCCAGGCTGCCAAGTGCTCACGTTCAGAGGTTGTGTCCTCTCCAGTGGACCCTGGTCACCACAGCCCCCTCCCCTCAAGTTTATGCTTTGACCCGATGCAAGAACCGTGATGTCTGGAAACTGCTGGAATCGTCCTGCAACCCACGGCCTTGTCCACTGGTCCTTCTCAAAGCAGGTGGCCTGAGACTGGACTTTCCCTCAGCCCCAGCTATGTGGATTCAGCCCTTGTTATTTGCCTTCTGCTCACTTCCTTTGGTTCTGTGGGGAAGGGGGCAAAGGGCTTCTTTTCTGTGCCTTCTGATGGCACCTACTGCGGGTACCCGAGGGCTTCCTTGGCTGCAGGAGCTCGAGGGGGCCACGTGGAGCGAGTCAGAAGTTTTAGAGACATAAGGCCCCCAGAGCAGCCTCCAGCCTGGAGCTGGTGGGTCCATCCCCAGCTTGTCTGGCCCCAGTGCCACGAAGGTAGCCGGCTTGATACCATCCCCTGTGGACTTCCTTCTCTTTGCTGTCTCACTTCCCCTCCTGAGATCACCTCCAGATAAATGGTTTACACTCAGACCTTTGGAGGAACCCAACCTAAGGCAGGGGGTCCCAACCCTCTTTTGTGAGGCGTGACAGTTGGTCAACAGGGGTCCTGGGATTATGTGTGGGCACCAGGCTGATGCCTCGGTAACGCTCTGGACTACTGAGGAGGTGGGCGACTCATGAATAAAGGAGGCTCAGAGATGTCGGGTGATTCCCTCAAGCCTCACAGGGATGCCACAGGGTGGTAAGCCCCACGCCCAACCCCACCCCATACTCCTTCAGGGTGTCTGCTGCTGCGGGTTCCCCTCTGTGCATTCGCCAATAGACTAAAGGGACAGAGACTTAGAGACAGAAGGATCCTGAGATGCGTCCTCACCCCTCATCTTGCCACAGAGAAGAGCCTCAGAAACATAAAGTGCTGGCCCCGGGGTGGAGGGGTGATGGGGCAGGGGCCAGGATCCAGGTGTCCCCGCTCGGTTCTCTCCACACTGCCTGCAGCCGCCAGAGAATGACCGTGCAGTCACTGGTCACCCGTGCTCTTCCTGCCTGGACTGACCCACTCCCAGCTGTCATGAGACCCACTCTTGCATTTGTCTCAGAGGGCTTGGGGTTCATCTCATTACACATTGTAAGGGGCTGAATGGTGGCCCCCAAGGTGACGTGTCCACACCCTCCTCTCCAGAACCTGGGGATGTGACCTTATTTGGCAAAAAGGTCTTTGCAGATGTGATGAAGGATCTAGAGATGAGAACATCCTGGATTACCTTAAATCCAATGACAAGTGACCTTATAACAGACACACAGAGGAGAGGCCCAGGGAGAAAAGGAGGTCACGTAAAAACAGCGGCAGAAAAAAAAAAAAAAAAAAAAAACAGAGGCAGAGATCGGAGTGATGTGGCCACAAGCCCAAGAGCACCTGGAGCCCCAGAAACTGGAAGGCACACAGAGAGATGGTCCCCCAGAGCCTGCGGAGGGGCACGGCTCCGCAGACGCCTTGAACTTGGACTTGTGGCCTTCAGAACCATGAGAGAATAAATGTCTGCCGTTGTCAGCCCCCTGGTTTGTGGTGCCTGGTTACTGCACCCTAGGAAACTCAGACGCACATTTATTTATTCCACTTCGTTCTTAAATTTTTTTTTTTTCAACCACTGCGCCACCAGGGAAGCCCGGTTCTTAAATTTTTTTCCAGCAATTTCCCTCCATCTACCAAGACTCAGATCCCAAAGGCTGTGAAAGAATTCATCATTACTTCAGCTCCACAAATACATATTAAACACCTACCAGGTGTCAGGCCCCACGTTGGGCCCTGGGGACCCAAGATGAGTCAGCAAGGAGGTATGTTCAGTAGAGGGACAGAGGTAAAAAGTCATCACGACATAGTCTGATCACACAATGTCAGCAGGACCTGACACACATTGGGACAAAGCAGAAGACATTAACTGCTGGGGAGGGGGCTCCGGAAGAACCGAGAGAGGGCACAGGTCCGAGGCAGGGAGAGGGAGGTGGGGTGGGTATTTGAGGAAGGAGAACAGCATGTGCAAAGGTCCTGAGGCGGGGTGGGGGGCGGGGGTAGAGGTGGGAGGAGAGGGTCTGGGCCCCAGAAGAACGTGTAGGGATGGAGGACTACAGGACTGGAGTAGGAAGGGGCCCTGAGCACAGAGCCCACCCGCTGGCTCTGCCCCAGAGGGTGACGAGCAGCTTCAAGAAAGAGCTCCAGTTATGTTCACAGTTTTGAGAGATCTTCTTGGCCAGTGTGTGCATAGGTTTGGACAAGACGGGGCTAAAAAGAGGAAAAGCAGCAAGAGGCTCTTGCCAGGCCCCGCACCATGCCTGGGAGGAGGATGATGAGAGTGTAGTTTCAATAAATATTAAAGAGGTAACGATACGACCCACCCGCAGAAGGACTTGCTGGATCCAGTAACGTCCCTCCAGATAAGTATCACCAGGCACCATCCTTTTGAAGGTCTTGAGAGCACATGCTGTTCTTCAGAATTCTAAAGTGTCTCTTTTCGGTAACGGGGCATCTTCCTGACCCACAGAGTGAGCCTGTCTTGGTCACACGCTGGATTAACCTTTAAGCTTATTTATTAACCCCGGGTCAGCCACTCTCCCCACACGCACATCTTCTGCCTTGAAAGGGGCCCTCGAAGCTCCGTGGTTGGGGAGGGTTTTCCCAGCTAGGTTCCAAGGGTGGCCCGCACTGTCCTGGCCCCTGGCCAATGTCATGGGCTGCTGAGTCACTCAGCCCCAAGATTACCAAGGGTTCCTGGACACCTGCCACGTGTGCTGGCTCCACACACAGGCCTCACTTTGCACTTACGGGGACCCGATGACAAACTCTGAAACCAGACACATGTGTGCCTGTAGGACCTTGTCTGATCCAGATGCCAACCCTGGAACAGAGCCAGAGCCCCCGATCTTCTGAAGAGGGGGGGTCTCACCTGCCCAAGCCCCCAGGCTGATGGGCACTGTCCCACCCGGGCACACCCACCCCCAGCACCTTCCCCCTGGGGTGGCATGAATTCCCGGACAGTGAGACGCCAGGCAGGAGGGCCTGCAGCCTGGCCAGCCCAGCACCGAGACTCAGGCCTGCGTGCGCACAGCACCTCCCCGAGAGACCACAGGACTCTTCTCCTGGTGGGGTTCCCAGGGGTCTGCACATCACCCACAGTATGGCAGCAGGGGTGTCGCAGGAAGCGGTGGCTTCCCTCTCCCCTTACTACGCTAAGTGTGGTCCGCGGACCAGCAGCATCACCCGGGAACTTGTAGAAATGCAGAATCTCAGGCACCACCCAGACCTCCCGGGTCAGGATCTGCATTTGTGCGCCTGTTCAAGTTCAAGGGGCGCTGCTTTAGACCGTTCTCCTCCCCCAGCCACTGCTGGGCCGACCCTTCCACCTCCTCAAGGGGACTTTCTAAGAGGGGCTCTGCTGTTATTCGCACCACTGCCTCCTCATCGACACATCATCTCTTCGGGAATGGGATCTTACCTCATCTTTAAACTGTCCAGCGCCCAAGCCTGCCTGTGCACGGGAGGCGCATGCTGGGTGTTTGCTGCGTGGAGGGACCGTTGTCAGGAAGTTTGCCAAGTGCCCCCTCGTCAACTTTATTCTCTGCCGGCACAGAGGGCAGGGCAATGGAACCTGCTGCCCCCGCCAGCGCTGGGCCCATAGAGACAGACACCTGGGACATGTGTTCCCCACCCCCCTTTCCCATTCTGCCCCCGGTGGCAAGTAGACCCCAAACTCTCCTCTGCATTGTCAACCCAGCTACAGAGGGACCTCACCCAGTCACAGGCTCTGCAGCTATGGAGCTGCTGTTAAGGAACCTGCTGGGCGCCATCGCCCAGGGGATGCAGGGGCCCCGAGGCCCTGCTTCTCCTGGGTCTCCTGAGCTCTGTACCTGGTTTCCCGGGGTATGAAGGTGGGTGTAGGGTACAAACTAACCTGCAGAGCACTCATGTATCTCCCCCTCCCCAAATTCAGGTGGATTGAGAGAGATGACAAAAGGCAAAGGAGGAAAGGAATACACGTAAGATATAAAGACCATGGGGCAGGTGGACAAGGAGACCCCACCCCCAGGCAGAGGGACCCACCACCCCACACAGGAGGAAGAAGAGGAGCTTTTGCAGGGGTTCAATAGCACCAGGTGGGAGGCTGTGGGGGAACGGAGGAGGATTTGGGTAATTAACAGAAGGGGCATCAGCAAAGTAGTCATGCCAGCCCCACTCCCTACCTCCCCTTAGCCACCGACTCCAGTGTTTGCCCAGGGTCAAAGCCTCAAGTACAGATAAAAGGGGTTCAGAAACTGGGGGCTAGGCCCACAGAACAAGGGCAGCACCCCAGCAATGTAAGGGTTCCACATCGGAGTGGAGCCCTTTATTCAGAAATTCATGTCCACTAGCTCCACCTGGCTACGGGACTTGACTGCTAGCCCCCACCTCAAAGGACCATGGCCAGGGCTCCTGCAGTCAGAGATGTCACTCACAGCTAGGTGGCAGGAATTCCCACTTGGCCTGAGGAAAGATGTTCCAGCAACCAACGGTTTTGTCTGGACACCCCACTTCTTCAAACATGAATGGAGAACCAAGAAACACCGACACTTAGGAATCCAGTGCACTGAGAGAGATACACCAGATCAACAAACAGAAGAACCAACTCAGTAGGTAAGTGAAGTAATGCAGTAAACAGAAGAAAAATCTAAAGTAATTATAGCTTATATTGTCAGAGAAATTTAAGAGGACATCTGTTTTTTAAAAAAGGAAAAGGAAAAATTCTCAGCATTTTGGAAATTGCAAACATGACTGACAAATTCTGAAACTGCCAATGAATGGGTTGAACAGTGAAGTGGACGCAGTGACCTGGGAGTTCCTGATAAGGGAATTTCCCAGAATACAGTGCAAAAGGACAAAGAGATGAAAAATACTTACAAAAAGTTACAAGTCATGGAAATTAGGCTTTTTGACATCTAATAGAGGTTGGAGAAAACATTGAACATAGATTTGAAATAATAGAAAAAAATTAGAGGGGAAAACATCTCTGAGCTGAGTGGTTTAGACTGCTGAGCAGCTATAACAAAAAAATGACACACACTTGGTGAAAGTCTAAGCTCCAAGAATAGACATGGGTTTACACATTAAGTCCCCACCACGACTCATGCAGTATATAGTCACCTAGGCCATTATTTCAATCACAAATCTTTACTGAGGACCTGAGCACTGTGCCAATTACAGGTATCCCCACTTCTCAAAAGTTCACTTTACGCCAGTTCACTTTTACAAAGAGTTACATTAGCACCTGTGTTCATTAATTGAAAGAAATCTGAAGAGGACTTTCACTTTTACGGAAACAAGCGAAAATAGAGGTCAGTGTTTGTTCTGCAGCAAGCCCTTATAAGGGCGGCGCTGCACCCTGGGCAGTGGGAGCGGCCCTGCCAAGCTCCTCCCCCAGGAACCACACCCAGCATTTCATAGTTTCATAGGAACGCTCTACTTTCGGATAGTGGGGGAAACCTGTACTATGGACGTAAAGTTGAAAAAAAAAGCTTCTGGTCTGGGGGAACAGACGCGAAGCCAGGCAGCTAGGACAGAGGTACATCCCACAGTGGTTAAGAACGTGGGGGCTCTGCCGTGTTAATCCAGCTCCACGTCTTCCCAGTTCAGTGACTTTAACCTCTCTGTGCCTCAGTTTCCTTCTCTGCAAAATGGGAATCCTAATAGCAGTTCCTGTCCCGTAGGTCGTGTTGAGGTCATAAGTAAAGCACTTAGAACAGTGACTTGCACGTAGTACAAGTGAGCACCATATATATATTCGATAAGGACATAAAGGCAGCGATAAATGCTAATGATCAGGGATATGGAAGCGCAAAGAAGGTGGCTGACCCTCCTTGTGGGATCCTGGAGCCCCGAAGGCAAGTGGGAGTTGCTCTGAGGCGGTTTCGGGCCCAGGTTCACTTAAGCAGGCGCTGCTGCCTCTTCCCTGGGACGGGGGCCTTGCTGTCCACCTCACTCATGGAAGCACAGTGGGGCCCTGGGCTTGTCATATCCTGTCTGGGTGATGCTGGCGAGGATGGCAGTAGCACCAGTGCCTGAAGGAAGCAGCCCTGGCGCTCGGGATGCTTCACATCTCATCAGGGAGCTCTGCTCATCCACAACCTGATTTCTTTTTAGCACATCACAGTTCCTCAGCCCCAAGGCCAAGGGCCAGGGCCAACCTGTGGGCAAGGAGGGCCCTGAGAGATGAAGAAAGTGGGGGAGGTGGGCTGTTATATTCATCTGGAATCGTGGCAAGGCAGGGGGCTGTGGGGTGGGCTGCCTCTCGGACTCTCAGTGGAAACACAAAGAGAAGCAGAGCGTCCAGGGCGCAGGTGGCCAAGAGAAGAGGCTTTAGGCCAAGTGCTACCCCCAGGGCCTGTCCTCAGGGATACGGGGCGCTGGGGACGTGCTACCTCTGGGTGTTGGGGACGTGCTACCTCTGGGCAGGGTCTCCAGAGGGGGGAGGCTTGACTCTGGATCTCTGTGAGGCCCCAGGAGGAAGACAAACACTGCTTGACTTGAAAGTTCTCTTCTCCTGGAGGGTTCTGCTTCCTGCTTCTGGAAGGATGAATGCAGAAGGCAAATGCAGCTCCAGGGGCTGGGCTTGTGGTCAGGGGACATGCAGCCCAGGCTCTGAGGCTCAGGGGTAGCCCAGGGACAGGTGGGTCCCATGATGCACAGATGACCGGAGGCCCCCTGTCAGCTCCCCCACGGTGGCCTTGGGTCACTGACTGCAGCCCTCCAGGGCTTACAATGCTGGCAGACCACGACCTGGAGTCCAGGGGAAGAGCTAAACCCCCAGAGCCTGTCCCGAGACCGAGGACAGGATTTCCTGGTCCACGGGGACTCCAGCGCCTCTGGGCTTTCTCTGTGACCTCCAAGGAGTTTCCTTGCCCCGTGATTTTGTCACCAGGACCTTGATCCTTTTTCCCTCTAGGGTCCCACTCACTGTCTTCCACGTCTTGGATGGTATCTGGTAGTGGAAGAAGTTTCAAGAAGGAGAAAAGACCCCAGACTGGCCATACCGGGAAGGATGCAGTAGGTGATGTGCAGGACAGTGGTAAAACGCCTCCTGTGGCCTTTAGGACCCAGGCCCGCGGACGCCTGGTCCACTCCCCTGCGGTGGGAAGTCGGAACATCCTCCAACACTCCCATCCTGGAGGGAAGCCTGCTGGTGCCCATGTTATGCTTCATCGACCAGCGCTCCCCTAACTCTGCCCTGGAAGGACAATGACCGCCACTCTCAGCGCTGTCAGCTTTCCCTGACCAGGGGACACCAGCCAAGGGAGCAGTGACTGTAGTCTAAAGAGAGGATTTCCACCCCAAACCCTTCGTGTCTCCCTCAGTCCCCAAAACACAGGGGCCCCAGCGCACCTCTGTAGTAAAGGACGATGCAGCCCCAAGAGGCTCCGAGGCAGGCGGCCACGGCAAAGACCTGGCGAAAGGCCTGAGTTTCTGCAGAGCACCCTCTGCCCTAAAAAGCCTTTGAAAAGACTGCCTGGGAATCAAATTGCTGTGCTGACATCGAGCTGCTGAGCATGAGGGCTAGGAAGCCAGGGCCCCGTGAGAGTTCACAGCGCTGACTCTGGAGCCAACCAAACTGGGTTCAAATCCCAGCTCTGACCGCGGGGCAGTTAGCTAACCTCGCCGCGCCTCAGTTTCCTCCTCTGTAAAATGGGGACAGTAGTACTGATCACATAGGGTGTGAGGATGAAATGAGGTAATATTATATTAGTAAAGCACTTAGAATAGTGCATAGCCACACAGAAAAGCTATGGACATATTTAATAAAGAAATACTTGTTCCAGGTTTTCAAAATCTTCAAGGCCCAGGTTTAAGTCACCAAAAAAAGCCCAAGACAAAGGCACAGTAATGACGCAGCAGGCGTTCATCATCTTGCTTCAGAGCACTGTGTTTTCAAAATTCCATCATTTAGGACTTCCCTGGTTGCTCAGTGGTTAAGAATCCGCCTGCCAGTGCAGGGGACACAGGTTCGAGCCCTGGTCCGGGAAGATCCCACATGCCGCGGAGCAACTAAGCCGGTGCACCACAACTACTGAGCCTGTGCTCTAGAGCCCACGAGCCACAACTGCTGAAGCCCCCGCGCCTAGAGCCCATGCTCCGCAACAGGAGAAACCACCGCAGTGAGAAGCCCGCGCACCTCAACGAAGACCCAAGGCAGCCAAAAATAAATAAATTTATATTAAAAAACTTCTATCACTTACATGTCTTCCTGACTTCTGTCACATCCTCAGTTCCCTTGCTTATTATTAATAAACAATAAACTATTATTTATTCATGCTTTTCTTTCAGTCAACAGACTTCTAAATAATTTATCTTCTGCGGGATGTTTGTCAACTACCATAACTGGAAAACCAGTATCACTTGTCATAAACAGAAGGAAACTGTAAAAACAGATCCTGTGGAAACAAAACCAACAGTATGATGTTCTAGCTGGATCCCTTTGCCTGCCAAGGGCTCTGAGCTTTTGTTTTTAAGAATAAAACATCCGCAAGGGTTAAGGAGATTCTCCCGTCAGCCAATCGGGGGCGGAAAGAGAAGTGACCAGGGAATCAACTTCTTTCCCTGTGAAGGCACGTATTCCCCCCTCCTGGGACACCGCCTAGAATGACCCCCTGCCCCTCCGGGCGTGCGCCCGCGTCGAGGAGTGAGCATCTGGGGGCGGCGCTTTCATGGTCGCCGTGGCCAGATGCGCGCGGGCGGTGAGGCGGGAGGGGAGGGGCGGCCGCAGCTCAGGGCTGGGTTTGTCTAACGTGTGCCCTCTGGCGGCTGTTGCCTTTGGGCGGGAGGAGCACGTGCGCCTGGGGTCTCGGTGGAGGATCTGCTAAAACAGCCGGGCTCCCTCCCGGGACCCGCTGGACACCCCAGGATAGGAAGTCATTGAGCGCGCATCAGGGGGTGGGGGGGGGGGTGCCCGCTCCGCCCCGCCCTCTTCCTCCGGTCACCTCGTGGCCATGGCAAGCTTGGGGCAGACCTCTGGTGCCCAGAGCCCCTAGGCCTCCCTCCCGGAGACTCCTCGCCGCTCCCAGCATACGTCAACCTGGCTCTGCCCTTGGCATCACAAGCCGTCCTTTCCCTCTAAGCAGGATCGAAAGACATGAACCGCTACCGTTAGCCAGCCCGAAGAGGAGGGGGCGGGGGAACTGAGGCCCCGAACGCAGCAGCCGCTGCTCAGGCGATGGCGCCCCCCGGCTCTGCGCACCCACCTGGGCGCCCGGGTAGTTGCGAGCCCGCTGGCTCCGCCCAGGAGCAAGTCCAGCGTCCGCGCGACGCAGCGGCGGGTTTGCTGGCGGCGGATTTGCAGGCGGCCCGTCCCGCCAAGCAGCGCAGGGACGGGGCCTGTCGCGCCCCACAGCCTGCAGGGCCCCGGGGGGCGGCCAGACCTGCGGGCGGGTGCCGAGAATCCGCCTGGCACGGCGGCCTCAGGGTTCCCCAGCACCACCAACCGCACAAAAAGGGAGGAGCCGCGCACCGGGCAAGCCCAGGGCACCGTGGATCGGGGGATCGCGAGAGGCTGAATGTACAAACCGACCAAGGCCAGACCACATACAAAAATAGAACACTGAGCGAGCCGCAGCAAACCAGCCCGGGGGAGCCAAACCTCAACTTCTGCAGCATCAACCCCCAAAGGCCAGAACTCGGTAGGTAACTACCAGCTGCCCTAATTTTTTCTCTGCTCCAACTTAAGACCCACCAGAGAAAGCCAAATCTGCTCGCCTGGCCAATCACACGGGCCGCCTCCTTTCTAATCTGCCCACCTCCACTTCCCCATGCTGACAACCTCCAATCCTGGCACACCTGACGCCTCCCGTTTCCCACTATGAAGCACCTGTGGTGGGAAGCAGATGGTGTGAGACATAGCAGCAAGAGCTCGAGGGCCCCCAGGTCTGTGCCCTGGATGGTGGCCCTGGGGTCCCCCCCATGGTCCTCATCCCTGGGAGCAGACAGAGCGCTTGGGATGAACTCTACACGCACTCATTCGTTCATTCATTCATTCAACAGACATTTCCTGAGCGCCTGTTGTGTAAGGAACGGCCCGAGGACACGCCCCTAAAGCCCTGCCTCATAGGGGCTCCACCCCAGCAGAGGAAGAGAGACAGCAATCAACGCGCAAATATATTAATAGAAATGGAGGACAGAGGATGATATAGCAGAAGGGGATCGAGCGGGGAGGGGAATTCCTGTAACTCAGGTGACGGAAAGCCTCTCTGAGGGGTAGCTGTGGCCTTCGTCCTCTTTGTTTAGGACGACTCTGCAGAACTAGGGGGCTCTACCCCTCTGCGGGCTGTGCGGCAGCCCCTCTCCCCTCCCCTAGTGCTGGCGGCCATCTCCCTGCCGCTGTCCAGGACAGCAGTGCTGTGCACGTGGCTTTGCAGCCCCCATCAGCAGCGTGCTTTGTTCCTGAGGCTACGGAAGGACAGACGGGAAGCCAGCATCAACCCACAGGGACAAGGAGAGCATGTGAGGCTGCAGCCTCCTCTAGAACCGGGTGCTTTTGGGGACCCCAAGGTTGGCTCAGGGCTGTGAGCAGGGGCAATGCAAGACACAGCAAAATACCAGCCCGGATGTGGGTTTGAGGTCTCACTGTCTGTAAGAAAAGGAATATGGCTCAGCTTTGGAAAGAGAGAGCTGGGTGGAATCTCGCTTTGTCACCGTGTGACATGGGGCCAATTATTTAACCTCTTTACTAAGCCTCACTTTCAGCACCTGGAAACTGAGATGCAAATAGTAGCCCTCTCACGGGGCTGTCGTGAGGTTTCCATGAGATAATCTATGTGAAGCCCAGAGCACAGAGCCTGGCGCCAGAAAACCCCTAATAACAGGGCCTGTGTTAACCTGGCATCCAGCAAGCTCAGGGGCTTAAGGGGTGGGCCGTGTTTGTTTCCTACGAGGAAACCGAGGCTGGAGAGCTTAACATGAAGACTTGGAGCAGGGCACTGTGGGTCCTTTTCCAGCTCACTTCCCGACCTGTCCAGGGATCTGTCCTGTTCTGGTTAGCAGCCCCCACAGAAGGCTCTGGCTCTGCCTCTCCCACCTGCACTCGGCTTTCCAAGTATTTGTCTATGCGTGTATAAATATGTATTTTTTTCTTTTTTTACACAAATCGTAGCCCCTCTCCATTTCCACTACCAATAATTCTTGGAACTCATTCCATATCCGTACATATAGAGCTTCCTGATTCTTCTTTAAGCCCGAGTGATACCCCACTGTATGGATGTTTGCAGTTTATTTCCCACAGGTGAGTACATTGGTAGGTAAATTCCCAGAAGATGAGTGGCCAACTTGGAGGCGTGTGTGTTTGTCATTCTGAAGCTGTCACTGTTGTAATAGATGACCTGCCTCCCTCACCATCAGTGGTGCCTGCTTTCACACTGTGCATCTTGGCCAGCATGATGGGGGAAACTGGTATTTCAGTGTCTTTTAACACATGTCCTGCTTACGATGAGTGAGCATCTTTCACACATTCAACAGCCATTTGTAGCTCATTTCTGTGAATCTCATCTGCCCAGCCCTTCTCCTCCCCCAATTAGGCTGTTAGTCATTTTCTTGTTGATTTGTACATGCTCTTTACATTTTAGGGAAATTAGCCTTTGTCTGTGATGTGAGTTACAGATATTCTCCCCAGGCTGTCATTCAGAGCAGCACTTCTAACCTTTCTGCTACAGACCACACCCTGTGCTCTTCTTTTAAAAATTCCACCATTATTGAGTTATAAGTGTTCTTTATATTTTCTGGATATAGTCCTTTGCCCAATATATGTATTGTGAATATGTAATATGTATTCTCCTCTGTGTAAACACAGACTAAAAACAAAAGACTAAAGTCTTTTCATTAAAAAAAAAATCCCCCAGCATCTAGCTTAGTTCTTTGCCTATGGTAGAAAATCAACAAATGTTGGACACTTAGATTAGTGATGTAAAAACATTCTTTATTCATCATCTTCATTAAATAAAAAAGTTTAAAGCTTATTCTCATCATTTCATATTTATTTAGTTATAACTATATACTTAGACTCCTAATATATTAAAGATAATATAAAAGATAATCAAGAAATGGAAATTTAAAAGAATGAGCTAAAAATAAATACAAATGGGATTCTGACATTTCTTCCTTTACCCCGACAGATTGTCTGGTGCCTCTCCCAGAAGCATGCCGCCCACTGTGGAGATCTCTGGATCACACATTGTTTCCTGTGAACTGCAGCTTAACTGTGATGTGAATTGGTGTGGCCTCTGGGGTTGGTTGTGAAATGTTTGACTTGTCTCCCCTGATCTAACACCAGGCATCTCTGAGCTGTCACCGAAACCAGACCACACCTGCCAGGAATACGGGAAGGGGGGTGGAGATGGTGAGGTGCAGGAGGTGCCAGTCTGGGATGCAGTAGCCCTGGGCCCCCAGCAATCTGAGGCCCACCGTTAGTGATAGGCGATGATGGTCCCCCCTGTGGTTCAGGCCCAGTTTGCAATCCACTCCACACGGTGAGGAAGCCCGCAGAGGAGCCTGCCTTAGGGACAGGTGGGCAAAGAAAGGGACCCACAGCCAGGCCCCAGGGTGTGCTGCCTGCAGACTTACAGAGAGGCCTTGAGGTCGTTATCATGCCAGCCACACCCACTGACATGGTGCCACTGTCAAGCTTGGGAACCCTGTACCAATGACTGGGGCAGGTGCCAAGGCGTTCTCCACTAAAGGATGAGATGTCAGCAGCTCGCTGGGGAAGAGGATGGACTGAAACCTCCCCAGGCCCCCCACTCTGTCCAAGGATCAGCAAGGGCCACGGGGCCCCTGAGCAGAGTTGTGGCATCACGGGAAACCACAGGCAAGGACGTGCTTGGAGCAGGTGTACCAGTTTCCTCTTGCTGCTGTGACAGTGACCACCAACGTAGTGGCTTAAAACCACGCCATGGGCTTCCCTGGCGGCGCAGTGGTTGAGAGTCCGCCTGCCGACGCAGGGGGCGCGGGTTCGTGCCCCGGTCCGGGGAGATCCCACATGCCGTGGAGCGGCTGGGCCCGTGAGCCATGGCTGCTGAGCCTGCGCGTCCGGAGCCTGTGCTCCGCGGCGGGATAGGCCACAACAGTGAGAGGCCCGCGTACCGCAAAAAAAAACCCAAAAAACAAAAAAACCACACCATTTCTTCTCTGACAGTATGGAGTCCAGAGGTCCACAATCAGAGTCTCAATGGTCTGAAATCAAGGTGACGGCAGGGACTGCCTCCCTCCAGAGGCTCGTGGGGAGAATCTGGCTGCTCGCCTTTTCCAGTCTCCAGAGCTGCATTCCTTGCGCTCGGGAGCGCAACCACCTGCTTCAGTGCTCTCATCGTCACCTCCTTTCATCAAATCTCCCTCTGCCTCTTTTACAAGGACACTTGTGATCGTATCTAGGACCCACCCAGATAATCCAGGATAATATTCCTTAATCTCAAAAACCTTAATTCCATTGCATCTGCAAAGTGTCTTTTGCCATATAAGGTAACATTTGCAGGTTCCAGAGGTTAGGACCTGGATATCTTTGGGGGGCATTATTCTGCCCACCACAGAGGGCAACGCCAAGCAGACGGGAGGCTTCGAAGACCAGAGGGTGTCGGGGGTGTCCAAACTCACTTCTCACAGAGGCTGTGAGGCACAGGGACTGGGACTTCCAGTGACCGCCCCCACCCATGTCTCTGCAGTAGCCCAATGACTGCTTTGGGGAGTATCTCCAAGTTGGGGATGGGGAGAGGAAGGAGGGAGCCTGGATGCAGGGCTCACATCACCCACCCATGGGCACCACCTGCCAGACCTATTGCCCCATTGGTCCAGGATGATGGCTGGACAGGTGGCTGCCGAGTCATCCTCCCTCCCCGCTCCTTCTGGTCCCAATCCAAGTATTGTTCTGACATTTTCGAGGACAGCTTTTGGTCAGAGAAAAGGCTTTTCAGAAATACTTTGTTTTTTAAGCCCTAATTCTTCTCTGAGCTTTTAAGTACAATGTACAAATCTTATTCTATGAATATATCCAGCCAATTTTAACAATCATTTTTAAGGCGAACTTTGATTAATGTTTGTAGCATTTACCTACTTAGTTAATTAAACTCCTTTAAACATTTTACGCTGCAATTGAAGTGTAGTATATTCCATTTTCTAAGTTTTTCAATTATCTGACTAATAAAGTATATTCAATTTTCAATTCCCAAGTCCTTAAGTGATCCTTATCAATCAGATCCATTAAACTTATAATTACGGTGATTTTTAAATATTCAAAAACTGTTTACCAAAGTAGTAAGATTTCAACTTACAACCACAGGTCGAAACCAATGACTCAAGAGCACATTTAAAATTAGAATCACAAGTCTGATGTTAACACTCAAATCTGCCCAATTTGCTTAGACTTTCTAAGTTCTGAAAATGCCAAAGATACAAAGTAGATTTCTGAGCTTAACACAAACAGATAAATGCTATAGTTTTGATTTACTTCATCATCACTATACTCAATTCTAAATTTCCCTGGGTTAAAAGTGTTCCCCAAACCGATTTGGGGTTTCCTTCTCAAGCACATCCTTCTCAGCTGGATGTGGGTTCTCAACCTGCAGATGTAGGGTGAGTCAATTCTTTTTTAAAAAAATAAATTTATTTATTTTTGGCTGCGTTGGGTCTTCGTTGCTGCGCGCGGGCTTTCTCTGACTGCGGCAAGCAGGGGCTACTCTTCGTTGCCGTGCACAGTCTTATTGCGGTGGCTTCTCTTGTTGCGGAGCATGGGCTCTAGGCATGCGGGCTCAGTAGTTGTGGCTCTCGGGTTAGTTGCTCCGGGGCATATGGGATCTTCCCAGACCAGGGCTCAAACCCGTGTGCCCTGCATTGGCAGGCAGATTCTTTTTTTTTTTTTTTTTTTAATTTTTAATTTTATTTTATTTTTGGTTGTGTTGGGTCTTTGTTGCTGCGTGCGGGCTTTCTCTAGTTGCTGCGAGCGGGGTCTATTCTCTGTTGCGGTGAGTGGGCTTCTCATTGCAGTGGCTTCTCTTGTTGCAGAGCACGGCCTCTAGGCACTCAGGCTTCATTAGTTGTGGCATGCAGGCTCAGTAGTTGTGGCTCACAGGCTCTAGAACACAGGCTCAGGAGTTGTGGCGTACGGGCTTAGCTGCTCCACAGCATGTGGGATCTTCCCAGACCAGGGCTCGAACCGGTGTCACCTGCATTGGCAGGCGGATTCTTAACCACTGTGCCACCAGGGAAGCCAGGGCGGGTCAACTGTGACATGACCTTTCTTTCCATTTTGTGAATAGTCCACACTCTCTATCCATTTCACCGAGGAGGATATTCGGGTTCTTTTCAGTTTGGGGCTCTTGTGGATGAAGTCGCTCTGGGGGCTCATGTGATGTCTCGGTGGGATGCACACTCGTTTCTGTTGCATCTACACCAAGGGTGGACTTGCTGGGCAGGGCAGGAGCATCTCTTTAGCTTTCCTAGACACTGCCAAACACTTTTCCAAAGTCTGCACTGCCAGTCTCCCTGTTCTCAAGGAAGCAAGCCCTGAGCAGAAGGGACTCCGCTTCCAGCCCGTTTACCCTCCATTTGCCTGAGCAGAAGGGACTCCGCTTCCCGGCCCGTTTACCCTCCATTTGCCTCGGCTTAGGGCCCCCCACAGCTCACAGATCTCTCGGTTCATTGTGTTTCTGAGTTTCCAACTGCTCCTCAAACTCCTGCCACATCACAATCTTGGGGCAGCTGTGTGCCGGACACTGTGCTGACCCAGAGGGCCCAGCTGAGCCAGGCCGGGTTCTCATCAGGAGCTCACTGGGCGGGGAGGTAGGCAAGCAACCGGCCACCAAGGATGTACTGTGGTCAGTGCCAGGACTGGTGAACATGCCCATAGGGGCACCAGGCCCACTCGGATGTATCAGAGAGGGAGGCATATACTTGGGCGGTGTCCCCAAGTATCCGGTATCCTTTCCCCTTGTGATCACATCAGCCCTTTGGGGACCACTCCTCCCCCATTCACGTGGACCAGACTGAGTCCATTTCTGTTGCGTCCACAGGATCCTGGCCAATCCCGAAGTTTTCCCAGGAAGTGACACCCAAGTTGGGTCCTGAAGGGTGAATAGGAGTTGGCAGAGGAGGGGTGGGAGGAGGGGCAGGAGGAACCACACATATGAAGGTGAAGAGGCAAGAACCGACCTGGAACAATGGGAGAAATGCAGTTCTCTCCACACTCTGGGAGGGGAAGTGAGAATCAGCACCCTGTCCTGAAGAGCGGGACTGCAAGGCTGGGGATGTGGGATTTCATCCTAAAAGGTAACCCGGAGCTGTCAGCAACGTTTTAAGCTGAGCGACTTGCTCAGATTTCCACCTTGGAAAGCTTCCTCTGGCCACAATATTTGGGCCAGATGGAGGCAGGAGACTAGCCAAGAGGCAGTTGGGATGGACGGTGGTGGGGGAGTGGGGGGGGGGGGGGGGGGCAGGGGGGGGGGGGGAGGGGAGAGGCCTGACAACAGGAACCAGGCTTGTAATAGGGGCGGGGCAGGCGAGACCTGTAAGAGCCCCACTCAGCCACTGGTCAGCGCTGCAGTGGGCCCCTCCCCTCCCCCCTCTTCTGTATAAAAGGAGCCTGAATTTCGACTGGGACAAGATGGTTTTCTGAGACACTAGTCTGCCGTCTTCTTGGTCCCTAGCTTTCCGATTAGTTCTTCCTTGCCCCAGCAACTCGTCTCCTGATTTATTGGCCTGTCGTGCAGCGAGCAGAGCGAGCTTGGGCTCAGTAACAGGTTGAGGACCCTCCAGACCCACATCACAGCAGAGCTGAGCAGACAGCTGCGCCCTGAGCCCAATGAGCCATGGCCTTTCTGGAAAGTTCCTAGCTCTGCCCTGCCCCCAGAGCCCTTCCTCCCTCCCTCCCCAACTGCTGCCCCTCCCAGCTGCTGCCCCTCCCCTGGGATAACAAGAAGTAATACTTGGTCCTAATCCCCAGAACCTGTAAATGATCGCTTATAGGCTAGAGACTTTGCAGACGTGACTGAATTAAGGCTCTTGAGATGGGGACGTTATCCTGGTGGGCCTGCTGTAATCAACTGACGTGAAGGCAGAAGCAGAGAGAGACTTGAAGATGCTACATTGCTGGCTTAGAATATGGAGGGCAGCCTCTAGAAGCTGGAAGAAGCAAGGAACAGATTCTCCCCAGGAGCCTCCAGGAGGAACCCGCCCTACTGGCACCGTGATTTTAGCCCAGTGAGAACCATTTCAGATTTCTGACCTCCAGAAAGGTAAGATAATTTGTGTTGCTTTTAAGCCACTACATTTGGGGTGATATGTTACAGCAGCAATAGGAAACTCATACACACACCAGGGCAACAGAAGCAGCCAGTCTCCACCAATAGGTGAGGATGGTCCTTCTCTGCCCCACCCCACATACTCTGCCCCCTACAAGACAACGTGGAACCCTCTACCTTCTCTCTATGGGGTCAGGTGTGGGCGTGGCTGAAACAGATCCTCCAGTCCTGCTGGGGCTGGTTGGACACACCCTGCCACCCTACAGGCTGAATAATAAACTCACTGCTGGAACTTATCATTCAGGAGTTCCAGCATATGTCTGTTTTCTCCCTGCACAAGTGCCCCAGTAGTATTCTCTCAGGGGGACTGTAATACTAATAACAAAATCCAGAGGCTGCTCTGCGTGGTGACTCAAGCCCCCACTTTCACACTTAGCCCAAGGCAATGGTGATTATTCTAAGACACTTAGGACAGTCCAGTTACCCACTTTCCCAGCATCCCTTGCAGTTAGAGGAAGCAGAACATGACTCAGCACTGTTCTGTTCATCGAACTGCTGTTCATTCATGCACAGAATCAGTATGAGTGTATTTGGTTGCAAGTACAAAACCCAACCAGCTACGTCTTAGACAGATGGGGTTTCTTTTTTTTACGTAACTGTAAATCCAGAACGAACAGCCTACCAGAAATGATGCGTGCATCATATTCAATGGGCAAGAGCAGGAGTGTCTTTAGCGATAGCGCCAGGACAAGTGGCTGCAATATGGGAAGGAAAGTTGGATCTGTACCTCACACCACACAGGAAAATAAATGGCACATGTATTAAGTAAGAGGAAGAATAACACTCAGAAATCTAGAAGAAACGAAATATTTATAAACAGAGAGTAACACATGTATTTGGTGGTCTGGAGGGCACAGTAGGCATGCCCCCCACATCACAGTGGTTCTTTATCCCATGTTAATATGACCCCAACCCCTACAAGGACGAACACTCACACACCTAACCCCAGACCATCAAACTATGTGAAGCAAAAACTGATAGAATTAAACGTAGACATAGACAGTTCTACATTAATAGTTGGAGACTTCAATACCCGACTCTCAATAATGGGTAGAACCAGATGGAAGGTAAATAAGGAAATAGAGGACTTAACACAACGAACCAACTAAACCTGATGGACATATACAGAACACTCCACCTGACAACAATGGCATACATGTTCTTCTCAAATGCACAAGGGGCATTTTCCAGAATAGACCATATGTAAAGGGATTCTGAACCCAATTCCAATGTAAGTGGGGGGAAGGGAGGTTCTCCAGACACCAGCTGGGTGTATTACCACTCAACTCAATCCTGACACTGTCTACCTGGAGTAGCATCAGATCCCACAGATAAAGGGCTCAGTCCCACAAGACTCTTCCCCTCCCCCACTTCCCCCTTCCCCCCCCGGGTTGTCACCTGTGCTCCTGACCGACTGGCTATAGGTTGGAGGTTCCAGTGACCTCCTTCTAGGACTTCCACATTGTGACCTCATGGATTCAGCCTATTCCCTTTCCAGGGCCTGAAGGGGTGGGGAAAAGTAAACAGGTAAGTACAGATAAGTCTTACAGGTAAATCCCAGGTGGGAGGAAAAGATTGGAAGAGTTGGTGGGAGAATGGCCCCGACCCAGGCCACTGTGGTGGACCCCCTCAGGTGGCAGTGTATACGCTTAGAAAACATTGTGACCCATATTGTCCCATTGGGTTTCTCTTTCTTTCTCCAGCTACCTCTTCGGATGTAGCCAGGGTGATTTTCAATCTTAATCATCACGAACTCAGAAAATGTACCTGCGGGTCCCAGAGCACGTGCGATTTGAGTGTCCACCAGTTTGATCACAGAACAATCTTTTAGGTCATTCTGACTCCAGTGATCGAACTGCCGTCTAAGTAACTCAGCAGGAGGTTGAGCCCCATCTTCCCCTGGAGCAGGCAGGTTGATGTCGTCCACAAAGACAACCTGAGAACAGAAAGAGAAGAGGTATCGGAAAATAGTAACATCTGCACACAGTGTCCTATTGGGCAAACAAGGTTCGGGCAAAGAATTAAATTACCTTCTTGTTGAGAAAGTAGGTGGGAAGTGATGGTTTCTTTTCCAATCAAGGATACTGTCCCTTTGCATCCATGCTTTTAAGGAATAGGGAGACATTCTCATTACTAACCTTCATAGGTTAATAGTTTAGGATTCCTTAACCCTCTCACACAATTTATTTCTCAATATATCTTGTCTTTTTCCCTTGTACAACGTCAATACATTAAAACAGATGAGAAAGGTGTGATTTCAAAATGAGCACAACTTTTTTTTTTTTTAAACATCTTTATTGGAGTATAATTGCTTTACAATGGTATGTTAGTTTCAGCTTCACAACAAAATGAATCAGTTATACATATACATATGTTCCCATATCTCTTCCCGCTTGCGTCTCCCTCCCTCCCACCCTCCCTATCCCACCCCTCCAGGCGGTCACAAAGCACCGAGCTGATCTCCCTGTGCTATGCGGCTGCTTCCCACTAGCTATCTACCTTACGTTTGGTAGTGTATATATGTCCATGCCTCTTTATCGCTTTGTCACCGTTTACCCTTCCCCCTCCCCATAGCCTCAAGTCCATTCTCTAGTAAGTCTGTGTCTTTATTCCTGTTTCACCCCTAGGTTTTTCATGACATTATTTTTTCTTAAATTCCATATATATGTGTTAGCATACGGTATTTGTCTCTCTCTTTCTGACTTACTTCACTCTGTGTGACAGACTCTAGGTCTATCCACCTCATTACAAATAGCTCAATTTCGTCTCTTTTTATGGCTGAGTAATATTCCATTGTATATATGTGCCACATCTTCTTTATCCATTCATCCGATGATGGACACTTAGGTTGTTTCCATCTCTGGGCTATTGTAAATAGAGCTGCAATGAACATTTTGGTACATGACTCTTTTTGAATTATGGTTTTCTCAGGGTATATGCCCAGTAGTGGGATTGCTGGGTCATATGGTAGTTCTATTTGTAGCTTTTTAAGGAACCTCCATACTGTTCTCCACAGTGGCTGTATCAATTTACATTCCCACCAACAGTGTAAGAGGGTTCCCTTTTCTCCACACCCTCTCCAGCATTTATTGTTTCTAGATTTTTTGATGATGGCCATTCTGACTGGTGTGAGATGATATCTCATTGTAGTTTTGATTTGCATTTCTCTAATGATTAGTGATGTTGAGCATTCTTTCATGTGTTTGTTGGCACTGTGTATATCTTCTTTGGAGAAATGTCTATTTAGGTCTTCTGCCCATTTTTGGATTGGGTTGTTTGTTTTTTTGTTATTAAGCTGCATGAGCTGCTTATAAATTTTGGAGATTAATCCTTTGTCAGTTGCTTCATTTGCAAATATTTTCTCCCATTCTGAGGGTTGTCTTTTTGTCTTCTTTATGGTTTCCTTTGCTGTGCAAAAGCTTTTAAGTTTCATTAGGTCCCATTTGTTTACTTTTGTTTTTATTTCCATTTCTCTAGGAGGTGGGTCAAAAAGGACCTTGCTGTGATTTATGTCATAGAGTGTTCTGCCTATGTTTTCCTCTAAGAGTTTGATAGTTTCTGGCCTTACATTTAGGTCTTTAATCCACTTTGAGCTTATTTTTGTGTATGGTGTTAGGGAGTGATCTAATCTCATACTTTTACATGTAGCTGTCCAGTTTTCCCAGCACCACTTATTGAATAGGCTGTCCTTTCTCCACTGTACATTCTGCCTCCTTTGTCAAAGATAAGGTGACCATATGTGCGTGGGTTTATCTCTGGGCTTTCTATCCTGTTCCATTGATCTATATTTCTGTTTTTGTGCCAGTACCATACTGTCTTGATTACTGTAGCTTTGTAGTATAGTCTGAAGTCAGGAAGCCTGATTCCTCCAGCTCCATTTTTCGTTCTCAAGATTGCTTTGGCTATTCGGGGTCTTTTGTGTTTCCATACAAATTGTGAAATTTTTTGTTCTAGTTCTGTGAAAAATGCCAGTGGTAGTTTCATAGGGATTGCATTGAATCTGTAGTAGTAGAGTCTTTGGGTAGTAGAGTCTTTGGGTAGTAGAGTCATTTTCACAATGTTGATTCTTCCAATCCAAGAACATGGTATAGCTCTCCATCTATTTGTATCATTTTTAATTTCTTTCATCAGTGTCTTATAATTTTCTGCATACAGGTCTTTTGTCTCCTTAGGTAGGTTTATTCCTAGGTATTTTATTCTTTTTGTTGCAATGGTAAATGGGAGTGTTTTCTTGATTTCACTTTCAGATTTTTCATCCTTAGTGTATAGGAATGCCAGAGATTTCTGTGCATTAATTTTGTATACTGCTACTTTACCAAATTCATTGATTAGCTCTAGTAGTTTTCTGGTAGCATCTTTAGGATTCTGTATGTATAGTATCATGTCATCTGCAAACAGTGACAGCTTTACTTCTTCTTTTCCGATTTGGATTCCTTTTATTTCCTTTTCTTCTCTGATTGCTGTGGCTAAAACTTCCAAAACTATGTTGAATAAGAGTGGTGAGAGTGGGCAACCTTGTCTTGTTCCTGATCTTAGTGGAAATGCTTTCAGTTTTTCACCATTGAGGATGATGTTGGCTGTGGGTTTGTCATATATGGCCTTTATTATGTTGAGGAAAGTTCCCTCTATGCCTACTTTCTGCAGGGTTTTTATCATAAATGGGTGTTGAATTTTGTCAAAAGCTTTCTCTGCATCTATTGAGATGATCATATGGTTTTTCTCCTTCAATTTGTTAATATGGTGTATCACGTTGATTGATTTGCGTATATTGAAGAATCCTTGCATTCCTGGAATAAACCCCACTTGATCATGGTGTATGATCCGTTTAATGTGCTGTTGGATTCTGTTTGCTAGTATTTTGTTATTTTTGCATCTATGTTCATCAGTGATATTGGCCTATAGTTTTCTTTCTTTGTGACATCCTTGTCTGGTTTTGGTATCAAGGTGATGGTGGACTCGTAGAATGAGTTGGGGAGTGTTCCTCCCTCTGCTATATTTTGGAAGAGTCTGAGAAGGATAGCTGATAGCTCTTCTCTAAATGTTTGATAGAATTCGCCTGTGAAGCCATCTGGTCCTGGGCTTTTGCTTGTTGGAAGATTTTTAATCACAGTTTCAATTTCAGTGCTTGTGATTGGTCTGTTCATATTTTCTATTTCTTCCTGATTCAGTCTTGGCAGGTTGTGCCTTTCTAAGAATTTGTCCATTTCTTCCAGGTTGTCCATTTTATTGGCATAGAGTTGCTTGTAGTAATCTCTCATGATCTTTTGTATTTCTGCAGTGTCAGTTGTTACTTCTCCTTTTTCATTTCTAATTCTATTGATTTGAGTCTTCTTTTTTTCTTGATGAGTCTGGCTAATGGTTTATCAATTTTGTTTATCCTTTCAAAGAACCAGCTTTTAGTTTTATTGATCTTTGCTATCGTTTCCTTCATTTCTTTTTCATTTATTTCTGATCTGATTTTTATGATTTCTTTCCTCCTGCTAACTTTGGGTTTTTTTTGTTCTTCTTTCTCTAATTGCTTTAGGTGCAAGGTTAGGTTGTTTATTCGAGATGTTTCCTGTTTCTTAAGGTAAGATTGTATTGCTATAAACTTCCCTCTTAGAACTGCTTTTGCTGCATCCCATAGATTTTGAGTCGTCGTGTCTCCATTGTCATTTGTTTCTAGGTATTTTTTGATTTCCCCTTTGATTTCTTCAGTGATCACTTCGTCATTAAGTAGTGTATTGTTTAGCCTCCACGTGTTTGTATTTTTTACAGATCTTCTCCTGTAATTGATATCGAGTCTCATAGCGTTGTGGTCGGAAAAGATACTTGATACAATTTCAATTTTCTTAAATTTACCAAGGCTTGATTTGTGACCCAAGATATGATCTATCCTGGAGAATGTTCCATGAGCACTTGAGAAAAATGTGTATTCTGTTGTTTTTGGATGGCATGTCCTATAAATATCAATTAAGTCCATCTCGTTTGATGTATCATTTAAGCTTGTGTTTCCTTATTTATTTTCATTTTGGATGATCTGTCCATTGGTGAAAGTGGGGTGTTAAAGTCCCCTACTATGAATGTGTTACTGTCGATTTCCCCTTTTATGGCTGTCAGTGTTTGCCTTATGTACTGAGGTGCTCCTGTGTTGGTGCGTAAACATTTACAATTGTTACGTCTTCCTCTTGGATCGATCCCTTGATCATTGAGCACAACTTCTGAGTGGTGAGGGTGAGAAGGGTGTTCTTTGCAGAGGAACACAGATGAGTTAGTGGACAGCTGGGCTGTTAGAAGGCCTAGATGAGCAAGCAGCCGACTCTGCTGACGGTAAATAATTCCCCAGATGAATAATCTAAGTTTAATCCGAAGGGAACCTGCTTGCTTTGAATGTCAAGTTGTCCAATGCAGATACAAATATGACGACCATTTTAGGAAAACTTCTAAATCAAAATTCGTGATTTAAAAAAAAACCAAAAACTGTATTTTTTACGGTACGCGGGCCTTTCACTGTTGTGGCCTCTCCCGTTGCGGAGCACAGGCTCCGGACGCGCAGGCTCCGCGGCCATGGCTCACAGGCCCAGCCGCTCCGCGGCATGTGGGATCCTCCCGGACCGGGGCACGAACCCGCGTCCCCTGCATCGGCAGGCGGACTCTCAACCACTGCGCCACCAGGGAAGCCCCAACTATCAGTCTCTTGCCTAAAGGAGTACCCAAAACTCCCTTTCTTCTTTTGTTCCACTTTGACATGATAATATTCTGAGTTTGAGCTACTGTAGTTGGTGCCGAGAAATTAATTAGCAGAGGCTTATAGGTTTCCTTATTAAGTTAATTGAAAAGAAAATTCTATATAACAGGAAATAATAAACTGAGCCATAGTTGGAATTATGTTTTGATATTTCAAAATAAGCACTAAACATCATTGTTGACAGACTCAAATTTTTAACCTTTAAGTGTCATAAAAATGTGAAAAGAGATGGAATCCATGGAAATAACCATGTCAGTGGAGTTTCTCTATTTGTCCAGGGCATGTATGCGGCTTCTCTGATTCCCACAACCACCATGCAGAGTACAGATTCCGTCTTACCATGAAGCCACGGGACTCAGAGGTTAAGAAACTTGCCTAAGGTCTCAGAGATGGATCAGGACTTTGTCTGCCATTTATTTCTTCGCAAATTAATGTCCTTTTAAATATACCTATTGTTCTTCCATTTAAATATCAAGTTATTTGAAAAGATAGATTATCAGTAAAACAATGACAATTAGGCTGAAAACAGACTTATCACCGGCTACAGTGGAAGCCAGAAGACAGTGTAATAATGTTTTCAAAGTGTCATTAATGTGAAATAAAGATTTTACAAACAAAAATCGAGAGTTTACCAGCAACAAATGCCAACCAAAGGAGGTTCTAAAGGAGGTACTTCAGGAAGAAGGAAAACAATCCCATAAGGCCTGAGGGCTTCCCTGGTGGCGCAGTGGTTAAGAATCTGCCTGCCAATGCAGGGGACACGGGTTCGAGTCCTGGTCCGGGAAGATCCTACATGCTGTGGAGCAACTAAGACCGTGCACCACAACTACTGAGCCTGCGCTCTAGAGCCTGCGAATTACAACTACTGAGCCCATGTGCCACAACTACTGAAGCCCGCATGCCTAGAGCCCATGCTCTGCAACAAGAGAAGCCACCACAATGAGAAGCCTGCGCACCGCAACAAAGAGTAGCCCCCGCTCACCGCAACTAGAGAAAGCCTGCGCAGAAACAAAGATCCAATGCAGCCAAAAATAAAGAAATAAAGAAAAAGAAAAGAAAACGCCTAAAATGAAAAAAGAAATGGTGGGCAAATCAATTGGTAAACATGCAATGTGAGTTATCCTACGTCAATACAGACTGTGTAAAATAGTCAAGATATTATTCATTTTGAGAGATTAAAAAACAAACGAGGGTCTTCCCTGGTGGCACAGTAGTTAAGAATCCACCTGCCAATACAGGGGACACGGGTTCGAGCCCTGGTCTGGGAAGATCCCACATGCCACGGAGCAACTAAGCCTGTGCACCACAACTACTGAGCCTGCGTGCCACAACTGCTGAAGCCCACGTGCCTAGAGCCCATGCTCCACAACAAGAGAAGTCCGCAGTGAGAAGCCCGCACACCACAAGGAAGAGTAGCCCCCACTTGCTGCAACTAGAGAAAGCCTGTGCACAGCAACAAAGACCCAACGCAGCCAAAATTTAAATAAATAAATTTAAAAAAAAGAAAGCACAGCACTTTTATGTAGCCACTGTAATTTTCAGTCCCACTGCAAGATGGAAGAGGATGGACTGAAGTGTGCAAAAATCATTGAAGCAAACAGGTCAATTATGAAATTATTGTCTCAGCTCCAAAGCACTCTTCTCCATTTGGCTTTGTGAACCTGGGGCTGGAACTCAGTAAATGTTTCTGCTTTGTCAGAAAAGTCCCTGTTAGGTTCTGCCCATAGTGGACAAAGATGGAGAAGGAAGACACTTCTTCCTGTTTGCTTCCTGTTCTGGTGAACTTTATCCCAGCAAAGCTTCTTCAGCCCAGCAGCAGCATTTCCTGCCCACAGCAGCGGGTGGGATCCAGTTTGCAGTTGTGAAAATTAATAAACAGAAACCTCATTTGAAATGAAGTCAGAAGGGGGAACTCTCATACCCTGCCACTTGACCTCAATTGCAGACCCAACAAGATTGCTACTTACCACCCAGCGGGAGGAAGGAAGAATTTCTCTTTGTCCCGCAACGGCCCAACCAATGAGAGACTGCCACACTCAGCCAATGAAAAGCGACGACACTTTGAACTTCCAGTTTCCTCCAATGGACCCTTTGTTTATAACAAAACAGCCCCTCCCAGCTCCCCCTTCTCCTCTATAAAAGAACACTTACCTCCTTTGTTCTTTGACTTGCCTGTGGTTCACAGTAAACGTATGTCCTGAGTTGCAATTCTTTACTGTTGCTGAATAAACCCATTTTGCTGGTAAATTGGCCGTTTTATTG
The DNA here is from genome assembly GCF_003676395.1 of Aethalodelphis obliquidens. Classification (NCBI taxonomy): domain Eukaryota; kingdom Metazoa; phylum Chordata; class Mammalia; order Artiodactyla; family Delphinidae; genus Aethalodelphis; species Aethalodelphis obliquidens. The sequence continues at coordinate 2,308,873 of NW_020838013.1, read as the reverse complement.
TTTTAGGTCAACACAGTTTTTCCAACACTTGCAGACCAACTTCATCATGCCCTCTCTACTCTTCAGAGACACCAGCGCAGCCAGTACCTCCCCTCAGAGGTGGGCCCCAGACCTGGAGGAGGGGCCCTCCTGCTGAGTTTCTAAGGGAGGGACATTATTCTGAGTTTAAAGATTCCAGCCTCTTCTCTTTGTTCCTTCAGCCCTGGGGGTGGTAGCTGCTTCCTGTGGTTGCTCACCCCCTAATACCTTAGAGTTTTCTCTTTACCTTTTTTGTTACCTAGTTAACAACTGTATACCTAGTTAAGGATTCTTTTTGTTTGTCTGTTTTTTGGCTGCATTGGGTCTTCGTTGCTGCTGGCTTTCTCTAGTTGTGGCGAGCTGGGGATACTCTTTGTTGCTGTGCAGGGGCTTCTCATTGCAGTGGCTTCTCTTGTTGCAGAACACGGGCTCTAGGCCCGGGAGCTTAGTTGCTCCACAGCATGTGGGATCTTCCTGGATCAGGGATCCAACCTGTGCCCTCTGCATCGGCAGGTGGATTCTTAACCACTGCGCCACCAGGGAAGTCCCAAGAATTCTTTTTTTTTTTTTTTTTTTTTTTTTTTTTGCGGTACGCGGGCCTCTCACTGTTGTGGCCTCTCCCGTTGCGGAGCACAGGCTCCGGACGCGCAGGCTCAGCGGCCATGGCTCACGGGCCCAGCCGCTCCGCGGCATGTGAGATCTTCCCAGACCGGGGCGCGAACCCGTGTCCCCCTGCATCGGCAGGCGGACTCTCAACCACTGCGCCACCAGGGAAGCCCCCAAGAATTCTTTATATTAAATCTTCTCTGTTCAAATAACTGGAGTGGTTTCTGTCTCCTGACTGCTCTAACTGATACAGTTTTAGAAATTAAAGTTTGTATCATATAATGTTGGAAATGTAAAAAACACTCTTCTTAAGTAAAAGCACTTGAGTAAACCATGAGAGAATTATTTTACAATTTTGGAGGGGGGAAGAACTTCCAACTATAATGCAAACTTAAAAGCCATAAAATGCACACAAAAAAAGAATAAATTTGACCATATAAATTGAAACATTTCTGAGTGGGGAAAAATGACTGTAAGTAAAATTGAAAGACAAAGTCAAACTGGAGAAAATATGTATAATTAACATTACAGTCAAATCCTAATATATAAAGAACTGCTACAAATAAACAAGAAAGACTAACAACCAAAAGAAAAAACTTGGCAACGGAGATAATGATTCATAAAAAAAGAAATACAATAACTTAAAAAAAATAAACTTGTTATCTAGGAATAATTTTAGATATACAGAAAAGTTGCAAAGGTAGTCCAATATTGCATTTATTTTGCTGCTCAAATAGTTCCAGTTTTGACCATTGGGAGCTTTTTCAAACGAGGTCACGCAAGAGAGAGATGTCTCGGATGTTTGTCGAATCTATCCCTTAACCAAGGTTTTAAAAAATAATAACTAAATAAATAAACTTTTGATTCCCTCCCCAAGTAGTTTTTAAAGAGCTTAAAGAGTCCTTAAAGGTGGACTAGTACGACCACTCACTCCTGGTTGAAGAAGTGGTGGGGGCGGTGGGGTGTTTGGGAATTCCCTGGCGCTCCAGTGGTTATGACTTGGCGCTTTCACTGCGGTGGCCCGGGTTTCAATCCCTGGTTGTCGGAGAACTAAGACCCTGCAGACTGCGAGGCACGGCCAAAAAAAAAAGTAGGGCCAGAGGAAGTTTGGAGACATTAGTGCTCATGCCCCCCCCTTCCCCCCCCCCCCCCCCCCCCCCGCTGTGGGCCCTCCAAAGGTGTCCCCACGGCCCATCCCTGTGCTCGGCTGCACCCGATGGGAAACAGCATCAGAATGATGCTCCCAGGAAGGGTCTGAGACGCTCAACATTCAAGAACACAGTTAACCAGTCCAGATGCATTGCCGGACTTGAGGAAACTGCACTCCAAGTACAGTGAGCGCAAGCTGGGGTGGAGACGCTTCTGGCAAATGGAGAGGCAGCCCCGGAAGTCTGTTTCTTCAGGAACAGGGAATCAGAGCAGGCAGGAGGGGCTGACCCATTAACAAGTGGAGTGCACTGCAGGAGGCGCCCAAGATCACGGCCACGTGTCCACCGCTCAGCCAGGGTCCCTGCCCAGCCTGGGCACATCTGGGTCCTAGAGGGGAAACCTGAAACAGCTGTTCTTGAAATCTTCTGGGCACAGAGGGCTCAACGGCAGGGCCTAACCCCTTCTGCAGACCAGGGAGGGGGGCCTTCTCCCCCACCTGCCACCTGGAGCACTGGGAGGGCAGAAGCCAGGAGGCTGGGCCAAGGGAAGGGACTGCTTGGCCCAACAGAGGCAGGCGCTGGTGTGCTGACTGGTGTTGGTGCCCAGCAGAAGCCAGCTAGTAGCTGCCTGGACATAAGCACAGTGGGCTATCCGGGAATATTGGGGGGGATGCACATTGAGAGAACTCTGCAAGAGGCTGAGACCCCCAACAAGGGAGGCGCCAGAGCCCATCACAGGTTTTACGAGACCTGTGACACCAACCAGCCCCGGGCGCCCTTCGTGCCCACAGCTGGGAAGGCATGGGGTTGCATCAGCTCCACAAGCAGATGCTTCCAGCATATACAGCCCAAAGAATATCTTTGGAGCCCATCAAACCGCGTAACCAGCAATTCCAGTCTCGTGAATACACAGGGCAACTGAGACTTGCTCAAGGAATAGAGAATAAAACACTTCATGATTTACGGTACAGACAAGATTACATATAAAATGTTACTTTAGTCCTGAAGTTAAAATTTACACTCGTTCTAAAAAGTACACATTTGCAAGTATTTCACTTTAGAATATTACAAAAACAATTTTCCGATGACTTAACGATTACAATTTTGAATTACAGAAGGGAAAGTGGAAGAGGCTGCTATTGGAAAATTGGAAAAAATGTCCACAGAATGGCACAAACAGCAGAGCCATGATTTTATGGGCAAAACAGATTTCTTAAAGCAATATCAAAGGGCCTGATTTGAGTAGTTACTTTGAATTTATTTATTTTTATTTATTTATTTTTGGCTGTGTTGGGTCTTTGTTGCTGCGTGCGGGCTCTCTAGTTGCGGTGAGCGGTGGCTACTCTTCGTTGCAGTGTGCGGGCTTCTCATTGTGGTGGCTTCTCTTGTTGCGGAGCACGGGCTCTAGGCGCGCAGGCTTCAGTAGTTGTGGCACGCGGGCTCAGTAGCTGTGGCGCACGGGCTTAGTTGTTCTGCGACATGTGAGATCTTCCCGGACCAGGGCTCGAACCCGAGTTCCCTGCATTGGCAGGAGGATTCTTAACCACTGTGCCACCAGGGAAGCCCTGAGAAGTTACTCTGAATATCCTAATTTCCAAGGAACTTGCCTCCTATTTGCTGAAACACTTTGCCTCGTAAGAACACACAAGCACATAGACACTTCACAACAAACATATTACTAAGAGAATAGGTTTTTGTTTGATGCCAGTAAATCTGCCACGCCAACCGCCAGAAAACTGACAGAGCCGTTCTCACCTGGGCTGAGCAGGACACCAAACCCCACGCCGGAGCCAGGCTCACTCTCAGGGGCATGTAGGGGCTGGCACGCACATCCCTGGACGGGACGGGACAGCCAGGGCACCGTGCTGGCCCTGAGGACGCTCTCACAGGCGGGAACAATTGCTGTCAGACAGGCTCCCTCTGCTGCCTTTATACACAATGGAGGCCTCCTGCAGCAGAAACAAGGGGTTTCCTCCAGAAACATCCCGACCAAGAGATGCCTCCATGGTTGAAAGAACCTCCGGGAAACCACTCTCCCACTAACACCAAGACCAGCCACAGAGAATTCTCACTTCTGAGAGGGCAGCTGTGGTCAAGGGGGTGTCTGGTTTGGGTGTGAATTTGAGGGCTGGGAGTCAGCTTCTCTGTCTCAATAGGAACCCTTATATTTGCTGCTCAAGGTGCAAACTGCTACCTCGATTTGGAGAACAGTTTAGCCAGCCCTGATTAAACGAAGACGCACATATCCCTGTCTTCCAGTTCCCCACCTGGGTCTGTCCCCTCAAGATGGACACACACACACACACGGATGTTCACGTTTTTTTTTTTTGTTTGTTTTTTTTTTAGAAGATGTTGGGGGTAGGAGTTTATTAATTTACTTATTTATTTTTGCTGTGTTGGGTCTTCGTTTCTGTGCGAGGGCTTTCTCTAGTTGCGGCGAGCGGGGGTCACTCTTCATCGCGGTGCGCGGGCCTCTCACTGTCGCGGCCTTTCTTGTTGCGGAGCACAGGCTCCAGACGCGCAGGCTCGGTAGTTGTGGCTCACGGGCCCAGTTGCTCCGCGGCATGTGGGGTCTTCCCGGACCAGTGCTCGAACCTGTGTCCCCTGCATTAGCAGGCAGATTCTCAACCACTGCACCACCAGGGAAGCCCGGATGTTCACGTTTTAGTGAAAAACTTGGAACTATCCAGACTGCCCATCAACAGGAGAATAAGGAAGTTAAGGTAAATTCAAGCGATGGAATGCTGAGCAGCCAGGTGAAGTGAACAAACTAGAGCAGCGTCCGTCAACATGGGGTAACGTCAGACACATCACGCTGAACGGAAAAACGCATTGCGGCAGGTACCATATACGCTGTCTCTACAAAAGTCAAAAATGTACAAGACAATACCATATACTGTTTATGAGGACTTTCCTATGGAGGAGAAGTTGCATCCTTCCTGGGATGGATAATACTAATGGGGGAGAGAGAACCATCCATAAGGAGAGAGATGGCAGGTAGGGACACACGTCATGTGGCAGCGTGGGGTGTCTTTAGTTAGGTGGCTGTCCCTGGACGTTCATTATATTATTCTTGCTACTTCTTTTTGCATGCTTGAAATATTTCATTAAAAAAATGACAACGGGGCTTCCCTGGTGGCGCAGTGGTTGAGAGTCCGCCTGCCGATGCAGGGGACACGGGTTCGTGCCCCGGTCCGGGAGGATCCCAAAAGGTCCCCAAATGTCCACTGGTGGACGGATGGATAAATAAAATGTGATTCTGTTAAAACATACCCAGGATTTGTGGTAATCAGGTACGGTAAGACACACAGACTCAGAAATGATTGTCATGAAGGAAGAAATCTATACTCACAGATCCCTAGAAACAGGAGGCATGAAACTCCAGACAGGGCCACTCAGGGGAGCACCAGGGTCAGTCGGAAGGCAGAAGAGAGAAGAAAAGGATGAGCGTGGCCCCGATCCTTTATTGGGGTTGTTGTGGGAGAGAATGGGAGAGGAGGGTAGTTACCTTGAGTAAGCCTAGGGTTGGATAGTTTGAATAATTTCAGCAGGATCTGGGCTATAGAGGCGGTCCCAAGTTATCCAGCACCTGGCCCTGGGGTGATTCAGGGCAGGGAGAGAGTTTGATAAAGGGGATGGTTGGGCGTGTGGGCCCTGGCTTGGTGGTTTGTACATCAAAGGTGCCCTCACAAGGGAGTCGTCTGCTACGTCCAGGAATCAGTAAGCCCTGGGAGAGGCAGACTCTCCAGGATCAAGGCCCCCAATGCCAGAGTGTCAGGAATACAGAAGATATGAAAAGACAGCCAATGCAGTGGTAGAAACATACAATGGACTATCATTCAGCCTTAAAAAGCAAGGAAATGCTGACACGGGCTACAACATCGATGGACCTCGAAAGCGTTGTGCCAAGGGATGAGCCAGTCACAAAAGGACAAACCCTGTATGATTCCACTCATGTGAGGTCCCTAGAGTCAAGTTCATAGAAACAGGAAGTAGAATGGTGGATACAGGGGCTGGGGAAGAGGAGAACCGGGAGCCATTGATTAACAGGTACAGAGTTTCTGTTGGGGAAGATGAGAAAGTTCTGGAGGTGGATGGTGGTGACGGTTGCACCACTATATGAATGTATTTAATGCCACTGAATGGTTAAAATAGTAAATTTAATGTTATGTATATTTTACCCAATTAAAAAAACCCCACAATGTCAAAAGACCTCTTTTACATACATTAATGAACATAATTCTTTCAGTTACTCTCAGCTGACTCTTTTACACGTAACTGGGATATTTTCTCAGATTACTAAAATTTTCAGACTACCCTCAATAAAACAAAACAAAATAACAACACAGTGATTTGCAGGGCTTATTCCTAAAGGTCAGGGTGACCCATCTGATCCAGGATCCTGGCTGAGATTTTATCTCTTTTCCTCAGCAAGGAGATCTTCTGGACACCAGGTAAGGACACGCTGTCACATTTTGAGCTCCAGGGACGTGCACACACTGAAGCTTGAGCCCATTCCTCCCACCCCTGCCGGCGCATGTCAGAGCTGGGCTCTGTTCCAGGGGAGAGTGAGCTAGATCAGGCCTGGCTGCTGCCCTCAGAAGACAAAGGACACAGGGTAGATCTGCCAAGCAGTATTCCAGAAGGGCTGGATGTGCTAAGGGCTTGTGGAGCCTGTACATAGAGCACAGAGCGAATACAGAGGAGAAGTGCGGTACTTCCAGGCGGGAGGGCTGTGGAGACCGGCGAGGGGGAAGCACTTGGAAAGGCTCCCAAGATGGATGCTGGTGCCAGCACTCTGCAACGGGGACAGGGAGGCCCACTAACTGGGTCACAAAGAATCTGGGCAGAAAGGCATGCAGCCTGCTCAGGGCAGAGAATATCTCAGTGAGGGATGAAGCTGGACAAATGGCAGGCTGGAAGCAGGGGACCCAATCCCTGGCTAAGGCCCCTGGGCTTCCCTGGGGAGCTTTGGGGACCAATGCACAAGCTTCTGTGACAGGAACAGCACCGTGAGAGCGGGGCTGTGGGATCTCGTTTCCCCATCAGGCACAGAGGAAAAGGGCGGAGGGGCCAATGGCGGACAAACCCCACCAAATCACATAAACAGGTGTAAACTGACGACTGTGGCCACTGTTCCCAAAGAGGGTACAAGTTCACAGGACAGGGTATACAGGGGGCTTTGATGTGGCCGCAGAGGTCAGACAGAGCCCCCCAGGGAAGCCATGCCGGAGCCAAGGGTTTCAGCATGAGTAGAAATCAAGTAAGTGAGGGAGTCAGGCAAGAGGATCCCAGCAGAAGGAGCAGCATGTGCCAATGCCCTGTGGCAGGGTGGAGTGTGGGGCATTCTGGGAGAAGGGGTGTGGCCAGACCAGAACGAGGGGAAGGGCGGAGAGGTAGGTGGGGTCCTTCAGTAAAAGATGCACTGTCATTTATCTGACCAGTCACCTCCGGATGGTCCCATGGCTTCAGACACCAGCCATGTCCTTATGGCTCCCAGATGTGTATCTCCAACCCAGGCGCCAAACTCACACCAACTATCTACTTGTCGTTGGCACTGGGCTGTATAATGGGCCACTCAAACTTAACAGGTCCCATCCTCTATCCTCCCCGCGTCTTCCTCCATCTCAGTAACGGCAGCAGCATCACCTGCATGCAGGTAACCTGGGTGCCACCCTCGAGTCCACCTTTTCCTCTCCCCCCTTGCAGCGAACGCGGTCCTTGCTCACCTGATTCCCCTCAGACCCTCTTTCCTGGTTGTGTGCCCCTCCCCCAGCCACTGCGGGCTTCCTTCCTGGGCTGGGTCTGCCATTTTCTCCAGCTCCTGGAGCCACTTTTAACTGAGTATCCCTGTGATTGCACCTCTGTTGGCTCCATCTTCCTTATCCTGCTTTCCCCGCTCTCCCTCTAGCTTCTCCTGGTAGCGCTTCCTCAGTCAGTCTTTTGTACGTGAGCCCCATCTCACGATCTGCGAGAGCCCGATCTAAACACCCCTCATTCAGTCTATTACCAAATCCTGTGGTCCACCTCTACCACTTCTCTCCATCTCCCTGGCCACCCCCTAATGCAGGGAACCATCACCTCTCAGCTAAACAAGCACAGCAGCCTCCTAGCTGCTCTTCCTGAGTTCTCTGTTGTCCCCTACACCCAACATTCTCTACCCAAATCATGTCACTGCCTGAGGAAAGCCATCACTCTCCTCTCAGATCAGCCAGGATGGTCTGTTTGGGCTCCTCTGGTACTGTGCCCTCTCTCTCTCTCTCACACACACGCACGCACGCACGCACGCACACACACACACACACTCACCAGCCAGGGCCGGGATGAATTGCCCTGGCACTGCCATTTACTAGCTGTGTGTTCTCAGGCAAGTTGCTTACCCTCTCTGTGCCTAGGGTTGCTTGTTTGTAAAATGGGTTTATTAAAACTTTCTTCAAGAGGTGTTGGAAGGATGTAACGTACTTGACACAGTGCCTGGCTTAGAGTAAGTACTCAATAAATATAAGCCAGTTTTCATTAATTCATCAAGCAAAAATCTATTAAGCGCCTGTTGTGTGACAGGCGCTGTTTTAGATGCTGGGGATGCACCCATGAAGAAAACAGTAAAGATCCCTGCCCTCTTGGAGCTTACAGTCTAGCAGGGGGAGACAGACAGTAAACAATAATTACAGTAAATAAAGAAATGAGCTAGTATGCTGAGGATGAGGGGCACTACGGAAGAAAGACAAAGCAGAGTGCTGCAGTGGGGATTCGGGTGGTCAGAACGCAATTTTAAGACCGGTGGTCAAGGCAGGCGTCAGCACAAAGGTGGTGTGTGAGCAAAGACTTAGAGGTGAGGGCGGAAGGCACACAGATGTCTGGGAAATGCATTCGAGGCAGAGGGAAGAGCAGTGCAGAGGTCTCGGGGTAGGAGACGGTGCTGATGAAGAGCAAGGAGACAGGGAGGAAGGGGGGAATCCGTGGGGAGCGGTAGGAGATACGATTACAGAGTCTATACTCCAACCTAAAAACATTCGATAAAACAGAAACAGATGCATAATTAATGTTTTTCCTTTTTGTATATTTTCCAATTTCTTTCATGCGCATTTTAAAACCTGTTTTTAAAATCATACATTTAAAAAAAGTTTTGAAAGCTTGGAAAAGGAAATTTTTTTACAATAAAGAAAGCTCTAGAGTTGTGGGGAAGGAAGGAGCAAAGTTTACACCGTCCTTAGACATCTTCCCTTTAGCCCTCTCAAGCATCTACCGTCTGGGACACTTGAGGCGTTAAGACAATGTGGTGCAGCCCTCTTGGTTCCTCGTGCTCCTGCTTCCCTCCCCCAACCCACAGGCAGGCTCTGGGCGCCATTTTGGATCCTCCGTCTATGGGATCAGCCGTCAAGGACCACATGACCCAAGTCCACCAATCAGAGGCTTCACCTCCCCCCTCCCGCCCTGCACCATTTTGTGATTTATCCCTTGACTGCTGTGGCGGAGGTGGCGCGGGGGTGGGGGGAGGGAGGGGTGGTAGGGTAGCAGGGGAGGGGGGGAGGGATGGCGCAGGGTGGGGAGGGAGGTCAGATATGATGGGATTTGGCCTACATTTGAATGAGGTCACTGAATTTGGGTCTGAGTTAAAAGTTGGGAAGTTGGGGCTTCCCTGGTGGTGCAGTGGTTGAGAATCCACCTGCCAGTCCAGGGGATATGGGTTTGAGCCCTGGGCTGGGAAGATCCCACATGCTGTGGAGCAACTAAGCCCAAGCGCCACAACTATTGAGCCTGTGTTCTAGAACCCCCGAGCCACAACTACTGAGCCCGCGTGCCACAACTACTGAAGCCCGCGCACTTAGAGCCCGTGCTCTGCAGCAAGAGAAGCCATCGCAATGAGAAGCCCGCACACCGCAATGAAGAGTAGCCCCCGCTCGCCGCAACTAGAGAAAGCCCGCGCTCAGCAACAAAGACCCAACGCAGCCAAAAATAAATTAAAAAAAAAAAAAAAGTTGGGAAGTTGTTTAAATTGTTCCTGTCTTCTCTGGTGCATCTCCATGATGGTTTGTCACCAAAGGGGAGAACCTAAGGGGATTTCTTTCCAAGAATGCTGTATTTTGCTGGAATTTCAAAATACCTTTGTTTATTAACCAACGTGCACTTCCCATCCTCTGCATTCTGAGCCTCTCCAGCCCAGATCCCCACCCTATTCCCATTATACTCCCAACACTTTCCTCTTTGTGCAAAGACTTTTAGTACCTTTAGGCTCCCACTGAATATTATGCCACTGCCAGTGTTGGCAGGAGACCCGCAGCCTCAGGGACAAGGGTGGCTTGGGCCCCTCAATGCCCTTGGTCCTGCCCACCCCTGAGAAATAACCCTGAGGAGAGAATAGACCTTCATACAGGCACCTCCCCATCCTTCCCTCCTCAGCTCTAAATGGCCCCTGAATCCTTCTGTTTTATTCTCTCAGGGCCCACACTTGTTCTTTCGCGTTGAGGCAGGAAAGGCAGGGCTGAACCCAAGGACAGTCTCCTCATGTATAGGCAGAAGGCAGAGCCACATCCTTGTTTTGCACTTAATAAGGCCATGACATGTGTAGAAATGGCATCTACAACAGAAACTTTATAGCATCTGAACAAGGAACTCTGACGTGGAAACCGTGGAGCACACAGAATAGAAATGCACAGGCTGCTGATGACCCTGTACGACCTGCCACGTGTGGCACTCAACTAGTAAGGGAAACAGTTCTCAGAGCACAAGTAAGGTGGCTACAGGAGACAGATGTGCAAGACCTGGGGCTGACGCAACCTGGTGCAACCTAGGCCACACCTCAACCCTCCCCACAATGAATATTCCACCCCTAATCGAAAAGACCCCAAGCTGTTCAAAGGGCTAAAGATAAGATGAAAAACGTGCAGGATGCCGCTCGCACATGAGGCCCCCCCAGTCTTCTCTGAGTGTGGCCTTTTGCCTCAATAAACTGCTTCTTTGTTCTCTTTGCTCCTCGGCCTCAGTGTGGGTTGTTTTCCCTTTGTGTTTCTCACACAGATTCTTTTTGAACAAGTTGAACAAGAACATGGACTTTTGATGAAGCTTTTCCAGTATCACCATGATGGTTGATATGCTTATGTCTGTTTTCTTGTTTACTGTCTGTCTCCACACCCCACACATACCCAGGCTGCCCACTCTAGGGGGCAAGACTCTGACATCTGCCCCACCGCACACTCTGGACCACGGCAGGCACAGCTCTGGAGATGTTTTATGAATGAATGGTCATGGGCATCTTCTCTCACTGGGGAAGGTGAGGAAGTGCCTCTTCTCACCTTTAATCAAGCCCTTCCCAGCCTTTCTCTGTCCCACATCTGTCTCTAGTGAGCTGGGGTAATAGGGAAGAAACTGTGTATTCTATTACAGGTTTATCACTAAAGGGATGTCGCCTATAATCTTAAATTATACCTAATGGCCCATCTCTGAGATTCCTGCCTCCCAGGTAACCAGTGTTAAGCTAAAATACCTTTGTTTAGTTCATAGGAAACATCCTGACCAGGCCCACCTGTGAGTGGCTGCAGGAAGGAAGACATTAACACATCCCCTATGGACTCTGGCTGGAACCAGGACTTTACCCCTGCCCCTTTTAGTATAAAAGAAGCCTGAATTCTAACTCAGGGAAGATGGTTCTTTGGGACAGTAGTCCACCATCTTCTCGGTCTGCTGGCTTTCCGAATAAAGTCCCTATACCTTGCCCCAGCAACTCGTCTCTCAATTTATCGGCCTATCGTGCGGCGAGAAGTACAAGCTTGGGCTTGGTAACACAGAGGCTGAGGTTCCCGCATCGCCAAACCCACCAAAGCCATCCAAAGTGCCTGTTTGAAGAGAAGCCCAACGAGCACTGTTCTTTCCGAGACCGCGACCCACTTTGCTCCACAACACAAGCCACAGCCTTATAAAAGCCCCACAGAGGGGGCAAGACCCGCAGGCAGTAGGAAAAGCTGGGACCACTCACAGGGCCGGCCCAGCTCGTGCTCTAAACCCAGTTCTTGATGGGCAGAACCAGAAACATGGCGGGCAGGGAGCTCAGGGAGGCACTTTGTATGTGTCACAGTGACTGGGTGGGGTTCTGAGATGGGCAAGAGTATCCTCCACCCCATCCTGCAAGGCTTCCAAACGTCCCTGGATTGGATTTTCAATCATTTAAAATCATTATAAATGTACCGTGGTTTTTAAATGTTACAGAATTATCATTTCAAAATTAATTTTTATTACAAGACCCTGTTTATACTTATTTAGCACCTAAAACCCAGCATCATTTTATATGGTTTTTTGGGGGGTTTTTTACTAAACACTTGATTTTTCAGGACTGCAACTCTCATGTGAAATGCTGGAAAACTGTACTTGGTCGTGTTCCAATTTCACTGAGAGTTGGTCACCAGTTTGGGAGCCCATGTCAGCAGCGACAGTAACAGCACTTTTTATACTTGCATCACCAATACAGCACACCTGTGTCTGTCAGCATGTGTCGCTGCCAGGGCCACAGTGCCAGCCTCTGGGGGGCATGTGGCAACACAGGGGTAGATTGGTTACTGAGAAGAGATTGATCAACTAAGCAAAATATGGAAAAGAATGGAAGCCTGGTTTCTCACTGTCAGACAAGGGGTTACAAATACTGAAAGGGAGAAAACTGGCAGGAACCCTGTGTGTTAGATTATCATTGGAGAGGTGAAATCGTGGTTTTCAATGCTTATGGATAGATACAGAAATGGATGTAGATATAAATGTGCGCGTACACGCATATCTTGCCTAGCTTCATCCACCGACAAGGCCTGGAAGCAATAGCGATCAGCCTGCCCAGCACGCAGAGCTCAGTTTCTCCCCTAACAGGAACCAGGGCTTCTTGGGGAAACGGCCAATTTCAAGACAGAGGCATGAAAAGTACAAGATGAGCCTGTAACACCTTTTGTGCCAGAAAATAAGGATGTGCTCAGAAATTGATGGGGATAAATCGAAAGGACAGGGGAGCCAGCTCTGAGGGGCTCCCACTGGCTCTGAGATAACTGAACCTCAAAATAAATAATGAAAATAACAGTTTAGAACCTATGGAATGAAACAGAAAAACATACAGCTAAAAATGAATGAATAAATAAATGAGGAGAAAAAAAAACTATTTGCACTAAAATGCCAACTAATAGGGACTTCCCTGGTGGTCCAGTGGCTAAGACTTCACGCTCCCAGTGCAGGGGTCCCAGATTTGATCCCTGGTCGAGGATCTAGATCCCACATGCATGCCGCAATTAAGACCCGGTACAGCCAAATAAATAAAGCCAACTAATAAATGTAGAAGGAATGATGGGATTAAAAAATTATCGTTTGACAACCATCATAGTTATTAATCATTTAACCTAGAAGTATCAATAGATGCTAAAACTGGTGGGTAAAAGTTTGAAGAGGCAGGGATACCTACAGAGCCTCAGAGTTCTTCCCCACAAAGCACATAACTACGAAAGGGAAAATGAGCACCTCTACAGTGGAGACGCCTGGCAGATACCACGTTAGTCAAGTGATCAAAGTCACAATGTCACATCACCAGTCATGGGACAAATTCAAGTCGTGTTCTCTCTGATCAGATACAAAGAGGAAAACATAACACAAGGTCTGTGATATTCCAGCCAAAAATGTATAACCTGAGTCTAATCAGAAGGAAACATTAAACAAACCCCACTGGAGGGACATTCTACAAAATAGCTGACCTCTACTCTTGGAGAGGGTCAAGGTTATGGACATTAAAGAAAGACTGAGAAACTGTCACAGACTGAAGGAGACTTAACAGACCAGACAACTGAATACAACTTGTGATCCTGGCTGTAAAGACGTTACTGGGAGATTGCCAAAGCTTGAAAGGGGGGTTCTGTTGATTAGATGGCAATAACATGTGAGTTTTAACAACCTGATTCTGACGGTGCCTTGTGGTTACGCAGGAGAATGTCCTTGTTTGTAGGTAATACACCATAAACTATCTGAGATCATGGGGCATCAGAGTGGCAATGTATTCTTGAATGGTTCAGCCGGGGGAAAAAAGCTATTTGTACTAAATTTGTACAAAATCATTTCAAAATTAAAGTTATTTTTAGCATTAACAAATAAGAAGGAGTGATGAGCAAAGAAATTGGTGATTATGTGGGCAAATCCAAATACTGACTATGAAACAATAATAATAATGTCTAATTTTAGAGGTTAAAAGACCAGACAATAAGAGTGCATAAGTTGGATGGGTTATGTTAGGAATCAAAGCATTCTGAGGTCCTTTATTATTCAGGAGAGTGGGATGATTATGAAATTTAGATTCTGTTATAAGAATACATGTGAAAAGTCTAGGGTTACCACAAAAAGAATAAACAAATAATGAGAAAAAGGGAAAAGGCAAAAATGAATCCAAAAGAAGGGAAGAAAGAGGAGGGGGAAAGTAAGACCACAGAAAACCCCAAATAAGATGCTCACGATAGATCCAAGCAGATGGAATCAGAAAGCAAAAACAGGGCTTCCCTGGTGGCGCAGTGGTTGAGAGTCCGCCTGCCGATGCAGGGGACACGGGTTTGTGCCCCGGTCTGGGAGGATCCCACGTGCCGCGGAGCCGTGCCGCGGAGCGGCTGGGCCCGTGAGCCATGGCCGCTGAGCCGGCGCGTCCGGAGCCTGTGCTCCACAACAGGAGAGGCCGCAACAGTGAGAGGCCCGTATACCGCAAAAAAAAAAAAAAAAGAAAGCAAAAACAAACGGTGCTATTAATATGAGAGAAGGTGGGATTTAGGTTAAAAACACTAACTAGAAAACAAGGGACATTATGTAATGATAAAAGTTACATTTATGAAGACAATGAAATCATTGTAAACCTGTGTCAGAAAACAGCATAGGGAATTTCCTGGCAGTCCAGTGGTTAGCACTTGGTGTTTTCACTGCCGTGGCCTGGGTTCCATCCCCGGTCGGGGAACTAATATCCCTGGAAGGAAGCCACACATCGTGGCCAAAAATGAAAGAAAAGAGCATAGCAGCTAAATAGAAACAAAAACTATTAGAAATGGTAGGAGACCTTGAGAGAGATATATATGTATGTACACATATACAGACCCATACGTTAGTATATATACATACACGTATATACACAAATATGCAAGTATAGTGGGAAACTTCATTATATACAATAAATACAATAAAAATCTTCATTTAGTAGAAATATATCTAGAACTTTATGTCACCTGAATGGTGACCAAACACATCCATAGAACATGTTTCTGTTTTTGTCCGTCAAGAAAGCCTTGAGAATATTTTTAAACTAGAGGCTTTAACACCACATCTTCTAAACATGATCCAAAATGATTAGGAAAAATTAATACAGAGATGAACCAAAATGTTCATGACTTTGAAACTGAAACAAGTTCCTAGCTTACACTTAGCTCAAAAATAAAAAATAAAAAACAGTGACATCCTATCATGAAAACAAAGAAAAAGAGGACTTTTCATCCCCAAATCTATATGAATCCTCAAAAAAATGACACACGGAGGAAAGTTTATTACTTTAAGTGCTTTTGCTGTTAAAGTAGAAAGGTGGAGCTTCCCTGATGGCACAGTGCAGGGGACATGGGTTTGAGCCCTGCTCCAGGAAGATCCCACATGCTGCAGAGCAGCTAAGCCCATGCACCACAACTACTGAGGCTGCGCTCTAGAGCCCGTGAACCACAGCTACTGAGCTCATGTGCCACAACTACTGAAGGCCGTGCTCCGCAACAAGAGAAGCTTCTGCAATAAGACACCCACGCACCACAACAAAGAGTAGCCCCCACTCGCCACAACTAGAGAGAGCCCACGCGCAGCAATGAAGACCCAGTGCAGCCAAAAATAAATTAAATAAATAAATAATTTTTTTAATAAAAAATAAAAAAAGTAGAAAGATGAAGAGTAAAAGAATTAATATCTTATATTCATCATGATAAATTAGGAAAGGAAAACAAAATTACTGAAAAGAAACCGAGAGAGGAGGAGTTCCCTGGCGGTCCAGAGGTTAGGATTCTGGGCTTTTACTCTCAGCGTCCTGGGTTCAAACCCTGGTCATGCAACTAAGATCCCGCAAGCCATGCAGCAGTCAAAAAAAAAAAAAGAAAAGAAAAGAAACCGAGAGAGGAAATTAACAAAGGTGGAAAGTGAAAAGTGCCGTTGATGGAGGGAGGGGTGGGCAGGCCACTTGGTGCAGGGCTTGAGGACGGTCCAGATATTTGCCTCCATCCTCGGGGCACAGAGAAGCCACTGAACAAGGCAATGTGATCAGAAGGTATTTCCTTAAAAATGGCTGTGGCTGCAGGGTGGAGGGTGGATGCAGGAGGGGGTGGATAGGGACACACAAGGGTGCAGAGTGGCCCAAGCAAGTCAGAGCACACGGATGGCAGCGGAGAGGGGATGCCGGGGGCACTGACAGCCCTTCTCCAGAAAGACACACAGAGGATCGGATTCAGCAGGACTCAGGTGGGATCCTGAACATGTATTTTTCAATAAGATCCCTCGCAGGATTCCCTCAGAGACACAAATTACTAAATTTACACAAATTACTACACAGCTGTTACTAATCAGAATATAGATGGTTTTAGAAAACGGAACAGACCAGTCAGTGGAATCACAGGAACTGAGGCCCCGTGGATTTGAACAACAAGCCTGTGAGAGTGTGTGTACGGTACGCTCGTGCATGTGGGCAATAGTGTGTGTGTGTGCGTGTAGTTTCCAGGAGATGACCAAAGAGGGCAACACCCATCATGGGCCTTGGTCATTAAGCAGAAACGTAACCATCATTTTTGAAAACACACGGGTCTCTGGATGTGTTTATCAGATGCCCCAGTATCCAATAATGGTCAGTGTGAGGGCGAAGTAAGACCCCAGCATCAAAGCGCCAAGTTGAGGTGACAGGAAAGGACGAGGGACAGAGGAGACTTCTCCGTGACCCTAAAACCTGAAGGGCCACAGGCTCACTCTGAGTCACGGAGAATAGGGATTTGGCCCCTACAGCTTGGGAGAAACCCTGGGGTGCATCCACGGAACCCCCGAGTAAGGGCAGCCAACCCCCGTGGACACCGGGCGGTTGTCGGGCCATCTCGCTGAGGTCGTGCCGGGAAAGAGCTCCGCCAGTTCTTCCCCTTGACATCCGGTGGTTCCTTCCGGGGCTGTGTTTATTAACGGAAATCTCCTAAATGGCTGAAGCTGAACTGAAGTCCTAAAACCTGCAAAGCCCTTCAGCCCTGAGACCCTACTCTGTCTGGTGGCCACGAGTATCCATGGCAACCATGGTGGACCACAGAGGAGGGTGCAGACCTCGCTGGAAACAAACCCAACGGGAACGTGGCTCTCTCTTGTGTGGAGCGCCCCCAAGTGGTCAATCATGGCAGAGGCGCGAGTGTCTGGGAGACCAAGATTGAGGGATTCTAGGAAAGTGACCAAAGCTGGGCTTTTCCTGAGCCCTCCGCCAAGGCGAAGTGAGTTTCCAACCCTGCAGGTCCCCTCCCTGCCCCACCTTGGCATCTGGCAGTGAGTCATTCTCTGTCTTTGTTCTTTCATCCTCTACTCTCTGGGCCCAGGGGACCCAGGGGTGAGAAGACTCATCAAGCCCCTGCCCTGGAGGAAAGTGTCTGACACCCCGATGAGTGTGCCTAGTTCGCTGGGGTGAAACCATTCAAGTAGTCATTTTACATTTTTATCGTAAAACAAAAGCAGAGGGCTTCCCTCGTGGCGCAGTGGTTGAGAGTCCGCCTGCCGATGCAGGGGACACGCGTTCGTGCCCCGGTCCGGGAAGATCCCACATGCCGCGGAGCGGCTGGGCCCGTGAGCCATGGCCGCTGAGCCTGCGCGTCCGGAGCCTGTGCTCCGCAACGGGAGAGGCCACAACCGTGAGAGGCCCGCGTACCAAAAAAAAAAAAAAAAAAAAAAGCAGAGAGTTTCTGGAGCAGCACGAACAACGCACAAGAATTTTTCCGGTAAAACAGGAGACTTTCAAGTAATTTCACACTTGGGAGGGTCATTTCCAGCTCCTTCTCCGTGTTCTGGGAAATGCACATTACTCTTCTGTGTTGAGGATGCGTCTGTGGGAACATTTGAAAAGGGTGGCACAGGCTTTAGAATCAGGAAGATCTGGGTTCAAGTCTCAGCTCAGCCTATAACCAGCCATGTGGCCCTGGGTAAGCTGCTTAATATCTCTGAGCCTGTGGTCTCATCTATAAAATGGAGCTTAGGAACTTCCCTGGCGGTCCAGTGGTTAAGACTCCACACTTCCAATGTAGGGGGTGAGGGTCCCATCCCTGGTTGGGGAACAAAACACACACACACACACACACACACACACACACACACACACAAAATGGAGCTTATATCTACTTTCCCCAAGGCAAAGAAACCTTAAACACATTCCTAAATCTCTTAGGAATTTCAGATTACAGTTGATTCTCATTATTCAAGGTAGTTATGTTCTATAAAATCACCACAAACACTGAATTATCAAAACCCAACCATTGCCTGTAGGGAAAATGAACAGTTAGGAAGTCCTGTGAGCCTCTGGTCCTGACATTTTGTCAGCCCATCACTACATAACCTTGTTTTATGCGTGTTTCTGTTCAAAAACACCTTATTTAATATCCTTTGTTGACTCATTAATATTGAACTCACAGCCCACAGCAAATGCTTGAAGCTTCCCTAACACAAATGTTTTCTCCCTAAGTCACATCCCAGTCTTTTCGTGCTTGGAAGCAGTAGACAGCATTTCGGCGCTACTCTCGGGGCCATTTTAAACAATAAAATCAGCAAGAAAAAGCACAAAGGTGCAAAAAACGTGACAGTACATAGACGTTGAAAAGGACACCTGTTTACAGCATGAGGGCTGAAGCCAGAAGTCAGAGGTCACCCTGTTGGGCCTCAGCTGGGAATGTGCACTTCAGGCAGCTCAGAAGTTCTCGCTGCTCTGCGCGTATCCACAAGTGACTGGGAAAGCGCGGCAGGTATTGATTTGGGGTTGCAAATAAATCTTAGCAAGTAGGTGGATTTACAAATACGGAATCCGCGAATAACGAGGCTCAGCCGTGTCTGCACTTGGGCGCTCCTCGCCTCCGTCAGCTGTCACCTATCTGGAGCACTGAGCATTTTGCAGCTTTGGATGGGGCGGGAGGCGGGTTTGCCTGGGCTGGGACCCTCGGTGACGGCTTCTCACGGGGCTCACGCAGCAGCAAGTCTTCCCCAGGCTCACAGGAACCTTGGCAAAGCCATGATGGGACACCAAGGCTTGACTTTTCTTCTGTCTTGTTGGGGCTTAGAGCTGCCCCAAGATATGCCACAATGGCTTATTGATTATTGTGAATTAAAGTTACTTGAGAAACAGCCAGTGGGGAAAAATGATATAAAAAACCACTCTGATCCCCACCCCGCCACTTTCCTCCTGAAAGCAAGAAATAGATCTTCCATGTGAAGGCAGCCTCCCTGTACCAGGAGGATAGAAAGCCTCCTTACCACCAGAGTTAGGGCTCGAGCTAAGAAAGCTGTACAGACTAACTTTGTTACTTCACTAGCCTGCTCCCCCCAGGCACGAGCCTCTTTGTGTTGCTAAATCTTCACCAATAATTCTTTGTCTGAAAGTGATATCGAAACAGCCTGCTTTGGTCATTTCAGAGGCCCCATTTCTATGAGACCTTTGTAAGTAAGAATTAAATTGGTTTTTTTTCCCCCTGTTGATCTGTCTTGCGTCAATTTAATTATCAGACCAGTCAAGAGAACCCAAGCGGGGTGGGGGGAGGGGGAATCTCCCCTTCCTGACAGCCTGTGGATCATTTGGGTGAACTGCAATCCTAGGTCTTCCCTCTTCGATTTTCTCTCTAATGAGAAAAGCAATAAAAAGAGATCAATAAAAAGAGATCAAAGACTCTGGGGCCTGTGGTCATCCATGTTCAAGAGATAGACCAGAGATATTGGTCCCCAATCACATGGGGGCCATTGCTCCCTGATCGAGAGCAGAGAACATACCAGCTAAGCCCCCGTTCCCCACATACCCACCCCCTGCCCAGAGCTGCCTCTAAACAGCTCCCGACACCGTCCTCAGCTAATTCCTCACAGCAGTACCAGTTACCTAATTTGTGGGATCCTGGCAAATGAAAATGAAGGGCCCCAGTTGCAAATTATTAAGAATTTCAAAGAACATTAGACCAAGCCTGGGCCCTTCTAAGTATGGGGCCCCGCTTCAAAGCCTTAATCCCCCAGGCCCTTCTCCTGCCCAAACCCTACCATCCTGGTGGTCCTTGCTGCCCCGGCCAGCAACCCTTGTCCATTTCCCAGGGTGGCCAGCAGACTCCACCCACTGATGGCACAGGGGCAGGGCAGGGGCACGTTCTGGGTCTCCAGCGGGAGATAAGTATCTGGTCTCGTGACCACCCCTTCCCGCCTCCCCTCCCCACTCCTGGGTAGGACAGGTCTGTTAAATGTGTCAGGATCTGAACCTGAACAGGGGGTGGGGGGTGCTGCTGGGGAGTGGTTAGCAGACTAGTCAGGCCCAGAGCTGTAGGAGAAGCTATGCCTACAGGCACCGGGCGCTCCAAGCTGAAGGAGCTTGGCCGGGAGAACAGACACCTCCCCACCCCATGCTGTCCCCCTGCCCTGTGACCTGCCAGTGCCCCCGCACTGATGGAGCCCACCGAGAAGGCCCTCGCCTTCTGCATGTGCCTATGACAGCTCCTACCCCACTCTGTTGTGATTCTCTGTTTATGGGTTTATGCCGCCCACCCTGCTGACTCCCTCCCAAGAAGGGGACCACGACTTACTCATCTTGGAGTTACCAGCTCCTGGGCCAGCACCACTGGATCGCTTTACCCGAGGGTGCCCCCCGCAGTGTTTTCAGGAGCCGGTGCGCCCCTTCCCTCCAGGCTGATCCCTTAGCACGGCTTCCTGTGATGAGCCCCAGGGGTCTTTGAGGAGGGGGAGAGAACCCTAAGCTGGATTTATGGAACTGCTGTCAGAACAGTAAGAGGGACAGAGTAACAGGGCAACAGGGAAAGGGGCCTTGGGAATAAAAATCCTGCAAAGGGGCCGGGAAAAGTGCCTCTCAAGACAAATTACGACAATAAACCGTCTGGAGCCTGAGCTGTGTGGCCGGCACTGTGCTGGGTGCCTCCCCGGCCTTAACTCACTTCATCCTCGAATCCATCAGGTGATTATCCGCATTCTACAGATGAGGGCACTGAGGCTCAAAGGGGTGAATTGACCGGTCCACGATCACGATCAAGCGGCCAGTGGTAGCCAAGCCCGGACGCAACTTGTGGGTGGGGTTAGGGAGGGCCCCCAGACCCCGTGTAACCTCTCCCCTCGCTGCCGCTCGAACAGAATGAGATCCCGTTGTCAGTCTCACCCTCGCTCCTTTCCCTTTCAGTCGGTCAAAAAAAGTAGTGATTAGATTGTTAGACTTCCCTTGACCTAGTTATGTAAATTATCGGCCTTGGTGTCTCCATCTCTAAGATGGAAATGGTGTCCTCCACCCTCCTCCCAGAGCTGTGTCCTTGACGGTGTCATTACTGATAACAGCAGCCCTCCGCCATCTCCGTTCCTCACCTCCCACCCTCTCACCACCAGCTCTCTGCGCCTAGGACCGAAGCCCCAGCAATTCCACAGCTCGTCGCCCCGCCCTCCCTTTCACCGGTACCCACCTCAGCTCGCCCCAGCCATCCCCCTGCACATGTGCTCATCTTCCCGCCCTCTGCCCTCCCCCCACCCCCTCCCCCCCACCCAGCCTCCCGTCGGGCTCTTGCTTCTGACTTTGCGAAACTTCAACCTAGGTTAAATCAACCTCTCCTCCCACGCCTGCGCACCTAGGAGTACCCAACCCTGGGCTGCTGCGTCCCCCTGGCCATGGGTGTCAGCCCTCCCCCCTCCTCAACTCCCTACCGCCTCTCCCACCCTCATCTCAGCTGACGGAGCTGCTTCCTCCTCCCTGAGAACCTCCATGATCGCCCCCCTGCACACGCTGCACCTGCCCCCAAGCACCACGTGGGCTTCCCCACGTGGGGCCAGTGTCTCCCTTCTCCCCTGCTTCATCCTTCCCTTCCTCTCTCGCATAATCAGTTTCCCTCTCCTGTCAAGACCACCAGCGATTTCCTTGTTGCTACTTCCGAGGTCAGCTCTCCCATCTCAGATACCTGACTCTTCTGCAGCTCCTGACACGGCTGCTCATTCCTTCTGGAAATGTTCTCTCTACTTGGATCCCAGGGCTTGGCGCTGCGCCGGGGGCACCTGCTGTCTCCCACGCTGGCCCTCCCCAGCCCACTAAGGGCTCACTGGCACTGAGGCTCTGCTCTCTCCACACACACACACACACCCCGCCCCCCTGCCCTCGCGGTCTTAGCCAGATCCACACTCCAGCCAGGATTTCTACCTTTAACTCCCTAACGTCCAGCTTTATACTAAATGCCTCCACTGGGTTGTCCGGGCAGCGTCTCAACTTAGCACGGCCAAGACCTCCCCGTGTGAATGGCGGCTGCGTCCGGCCAGTGGCTCAGACCAAAATGCTTGGAGTCATCCTTGGTTCTTCCCTTTCTCTCACACTCCACGTCCACCCCCGCAGCAAACGCAGTCAGCACCACCTTAGAATAAACCCAGACTCCAGGCTCCTCTGCCCACTCCGTCCCCACCTCCCACCCTGGACCAGGCCTCCGTCATCTCACTGGCCTCCCTGTCTCCACCCTCATCTGCATGTCTAGTTGCCACCCAGCAGCCCAGTGGCCCTTTTAAAATAGTATTTCTCAGGGCTGCCCCCAAGGGGATGTCTGGAAATTAGTAGGAGCCACTCTGATTGTTGCAGTGACTGTGCCCAGCATTTAGGGGCAGGGCCAGAGCAGCCCCGATGCCAGGGACAGGCTCTCTTGCTCAGACCCATGGGACCCTCAAGGCCGGTTCAGTCTCCAAGTCCTCCTGCAGGCCCCCCTGCCCTGTGACCCCATGAGGTCTCACATCACCTCATCCAGCCTCCTCCCTTGGAGGTCGGCCTCTGCCATCTCTGAGCTGTACCCCTGTCAGGCCCTGAGGGCAGGGTGGTCAAGAAGAGGTTTCACAGCTCATCAAGCCTAGAACCTAAAAGGATCAGATGGGTGAGGTATTTGCAAAAGGGTTTCTTAGGAGAGAGCTGGAAGTCCCACCTCCCCCAAGTGGGCTGAGGGGGTAATAGCGGGTCTGCCCCCCAACTCAAGCTTGGAGAGACTGGGCCTCCCAAAGGGCTTGGTGGGGGAGCACAGTGAAGGGGTGAGAGACTGGGATGCCGCCATGGCCCATTTTACAAGAAGGGACCAGCCATATCCCAGAGTTGGTCCAGGCAGAGGGGTCAAGGGCCACTGTGGGTCACTTAGAAGGACACACAGGCCTCACGGAGGCGGGCTGCTTAGTTCCCAGGGTCTGAGAAGGGAGTCAGTGAGCACAGGAATAAAGGAGTTCCTCCAGGAGCAAAGGGGCTGCCGATGAGGGGCCCCTGCCCTGGAGTGTCTCCACATCGCCCCTGTCAGCCCCCAGGAGAGGCAGTGTCTGTGTTCAATCTCAAAGACCCCAGACTACAGAACTATCTTAGGACCTGCCTTTCCTGCCCCCCCTCCCCCATCCTGCCCCACACCAACCCCCGCAGACTCACAGCTCCACCCTGGCCCCTGCCCTGCAGCTGCGGAGGGGCAAGGAGGCCAGAGAGGAAGAGGACGCTGTCCAGCCCTCCTCCCCTGCAGCCAGCCGTCAACCTGCAGCCAGGTCGACATGCCTTAGCTCAGATGAAGAAGTATGTGCAGACTAATACACTGGACTGGAAACCCTGAATTTCTGAATTGAGACCCTATTTTGGACTTAGAGTGACTGTAGGACACTTCTCCCCTGAGGGTGATCAGAAAAGTCAGGATTACCCAGATTTTCATCTCTCACTGTACTGGGTTGAACAGCGTTTCCCCAAAGTTCATGTCCACCCAGAACCTCAGAATGTGAGCTTATTTGGAAATAGATCTTTGCAGAGGAAAAATTAAGATGAGGTCACACTGGATTAGAGTGAGCCCCAAATCCGATGACTGCTGTCCCTATAAGAGGAGGGAAATTTGGACACAGACACGCACAGAGGGAAGGCATGTGAAGACACAGAGACACAGGCCAGAAGGTCACGTGATGACAGAGGCAGCGATTGGAGTGATGTGTCTACAAGCCAAGGAACTCCAAGATCACCAGTAGCCACCAGAAGAGGGAGAGGCTGGGAAGGATCCTCCCTAGAGCCTTTGGAGAGAGCATGGCCCTCCTGACACCCTAATTTCAGACTTCTAGCCTCCAGAACTGTGAGAGTACAAATTGCTCTTGTTTTAAGCTGCCCAGTTCATGGCATGTTGTTACAGCAACCACAGGAAACTAATACACCCACTAAATATAAATTTAAGTAAGGCAGTGGGGGGCAAAAAGAAAGATGCTTTCTGATGCCTGCAGGCTGACTAGGTCAGCACAACAGCCAACTACAGGCTCCTGTTTCATTGAAACCTCCGAGGGCTTGCTGGGCCCACTCAGTATAAGAAAACTCCAAGTTCTCCTCCGAAGTCCGAATCAGGCCTGCCAAGTACAAAGGCAAAATCTTCAGTGTTCCTCTGCGGTGCAACCCAGCGCCTCCCAGGCTCTCCTTAAGAGCCTGTGTCGAGGGATACTCTCCACATTTGGATTCAGTTCATCGATGGTATAAATCTAAGATGCCAAGGTTTAAACAAGAGCCCTTAATTCTAATTAAAATCTCGCCAGCTACAAAGCTGCAGCGACACCCGGAAACGCCCGCCTAAGACCACGTTTTCTTATCTCAGTGGTCAATGTGTCTCCGGCTTCCTTTTTCCCATTCATTTGTGCTGGTTTTCCGTGTATTTTGAACTCCAGATCTAGTTTGCCTGAGGTGATCAGCCCGCTGCGAGACCCTTCCAAATACCCATGTGGGCTCGGATTTCCCCGAGAAACATTTAATGCAACTCAGGAACACTGACAATGGACGGATAACTAACGCCCACGGCAAGGAAGCATCGCTGGCGGCCTAGCTCGTTAGGGTCTACAGTGTCAGCACTGTGTACAGATTCTCTCTAAGTCAGAAGTCTGTCTTTCAATCAAATAATTAGTGCCCAGAGCAAATGAAAATGGATTTGAATCTCACAGCTAATTTAGAAGGTCGTAGCTTTTTCTATTTCAATCTTTACATGCTCTATCTCCTTTACAGATACAATGATTCCAATTCTGCGTCTACTTCTTTCTTGTTTTATTTTATTTTCATTACGAATGTTAATAATGCCTTTTGTTTACGGCCCAGGCAACAGGTCTATCCTCATTTTGTAGATGGGGCTCGTGCGGCTACCGATTAGGAAGGCAAACTTCTAAAAACCTCTAGGCTCGCGTCTTCAATTCAAAACTTTATCCCCTGTGTTGCTTTCTCTTCAAGCTAATGAATGAAAAATTGTAATAAAAGGACCTTGAGAGTCCACTTACTGGAATCACTCTGGAACTGGTCAGAATCTATGAACCGGAAGATTCCTTGCATCTAAGGCTGGTAAAAAACGATCCAAGGAGAATTCCTCCTCCCTCCCGAAGGAGTGGGACTCTAGAGAGAGAATCCCCTGGTGACGTCTGTCACGTCTCCCAAACCAAGTTAGCAGACGCACAGCCTGTGTTTGTGACTTGCTAACTCCTGGAGGGTTCCTGGTGTAGGCTGCAAGGAACACTGCACTTACACTCAATTACCCACTCTCTGCCAGAGGCCTGGCTCTCAGGAGAGAGAGAGACAGTTCACTCATTTTTATGAGCTGAATTGTGCCCCCCAAAACTCATATGTCAAAGCCCTAAACCCCAGTATGACAAAATGTGACTGTATCTGGAGATAAGGCCTTTAGAGAGCTGACTAAGGTAAAATGAGGCCATTAGGGTGGACCCTAGTCCAATGTGCCTGATGTCCTTATACAAAAAGAAAATTTGGACGCCGGGGATGCCCACGCATAGAGGAAGATGAAGACACAGCGAGAAGGCAGCCATCTACAACCAAGGGAGAGGACCCAAGAGGAGTCCAACCTGCCAACACCTTGATCTTGCACTGCTGGCCTCCAAAACTGTGAGAAAATAAATGTCTGTTGTTTAAGCCACCCAGTCTGTGGTACTTTGTTACAGCAGCCTGAGCTGACTGATACACTCACTGCCCAAGTCATTTGACCTCCATGACCTTAAGTTTCTGATATGCCGTAGGGATGGTTTCCTGCCCTCTACCACCTCTCAAGGTCAGTGTTGAGGCCATGGACACAAAAGCCCTTTGTAAGACACAAAGCACCAAACACCCAGAAGACTGGAGGGTATGTGCCCATGGACGCCATGTCCAAGGCTGGGGCCGGGAAAAGCTGGGTTCAGACACTCGCAAAGCATCTGCCTCTGGCTTGAAATGAACTTTCAGAAACTAATTCGTACAAAAACGCTGAAATGTGCATTGCCTTAGGCTTAACAATTGCACGTCCAGGAGAGACGCAAACAAGTGAACTGACATAATGGAAAAAAGATGTTCATCCCAGAGTTGTTTATGGTGGCAAAAAAGAAAATCCAGTAGGGAATCAGTTAAGGAAAAATCATATGACAGGATAATTTGCATCTGTTAAAAACCATACAGTAGGAAAAAATTATCAGCATTGAAAGATGGTGATAAGAGACTGCTGTCAGGAAAAAGAAGAAAATACCTGACAACAGAACCATATGTAAAAACCAGCTACTCTGTAAGACTCTACCTGTATCTATCTGAATACATACATAAAGAAAAAATAGAAAATACATCAAAATGCTAACAGTGGACAGGTGATTATGGATTTAGGGATGTACCTTTCTGAAGTTTTTCTATGTTCTTCAGTTTTTCTGCATTGAATAATTATTAATTTGTTTTTTTTTAAAGTAGTAACCAGTATTTTAAAATAAATATATAGGGACTTCCTTCGTGGTCCAGTGGGTAAGGCTCCGTGCTCCCAATGCAGGGGGCCCGGGTTCAATCCCTGGTCAGGGAACTAGATCCCACATGCATGCTGCAACTAAGACCCAGTGAAGCCAAAAATAAGTTTAAAAAATTTTAAATTGTTTCTAAAATAATAAAATAAAATAAATATATAAATGGCACCTAGAGTCCAGGAAATAAATTTAACAGTTAAATGAATGATTTTAATATGTAATAACATAGAGTGGTTTGGGCAGAAATTAAAAAGACTGATTGCATGTAGGACCAGGGTAGATGTGGGGCAAAGGATCCTCTTACAAACTGCTGGTGGGGGTGTAAAATGATATAATCTTTTTGGAAAGTAATTCAGCAAGATATATTAAAACTTTAATATGCGTACCCTGTTGTGTCATATCATCCTTGGAAATCTATCCAATAGAAACCAAAGCAGCACTACACAGGGATATGTGGATGTAAGTGTGGACAGTGAGAATGCCTGGGATATGATGAAAGGCTGTCACACAGGGTGAGTAAAGGGCAGTAGAGCCACATCATGGACTTCTGTGCAGCTGTGAAAGGGCAAGCAATTTATACAGATGGCCTGGAGGATTCCTGCGATGCATGAAGTGAGGAAAGCAAGATGCAGAGAAGTATATATTATGTGGTTCCAATGTAAAAATGTTAAGCACTGATTCTATTGAAAGCCCCTCTAGGGTCTGTACATAGGGACTTTGTGCATGATTAAATGAGTATGGAGGGAAAGTGTTACTACTGAGTAACTGGGATAGGAGAAGGAGGGGATGTAGTGTGGGAAACTATTAAAAAATTAAAATGTAAAAGGGATCAACAATAAAAAAACAACATGTTTACTATGATCCACCATATGCAAAATATGGGGGTGATGCATAGAAAAACGTATGAAAGGACACGCTCCAAAAAATCAATGGTGGTAATGCCAAGGTTGTAGGTTTTTGTGATTTTTACTTCCTTCTTTATATTTTTCTGTAATGTTTGATATTTTTACAAGAAGCATGTATTTGTAGTAAAGGCATGGAAATGCAGTAAAGATCATATATTTGGGGGGAAAAAAGCAATCCCTCTGTTCCGACCTCTCTCTCCCAACAAATCTTATTTTGAACTAATTTTGAGAGTGATGCTGCAAGAGTATTTCAGAATTTGGAAGTCTTCAACGTCTCTCCATTTCTTCTTGGTCCTATTAGCTCAGGAAAAACAGGATTTATTCTTCAACTCAGCCATGTGTTCATTGATCTATTAAATAAAGCCTTTACATTGTCCCCAAACTGACACTCCTATGCCCTACATGAATTTGTGATCTAGGGCAATTTTTAGACCTTGATTTAAAAAAAACAAAAAACAAAATCTGTTCCTTGGTAATGCTATGCTCTCTAATCTGAACAAGAGCCGGCACCTTTGGTAACACATGCCTGAAGCTGGAGCAACATGGTTCTGAGATCTGACACTTAGAACAGGACAGAAGAGTGTTCAGTGCCTTGTCCCCAGGCATTTGCTCTTGACCACCAGTCCTTTTTTTTTGTGGCCCTTACTTGAGATGAGCCCTTACTTTTGCCTCCTTTGTGATTCCTAAGCCAGTGCAGGTGGTCAAACTTAGATAAGGACTGGTGGTCAGGGCTTCCCTGGTGGTGCAGTGGTTGAGAGTCCACCTGCCGATGCAGGGGACACGGGTTCGTGCCCCGGCCCAGGAAGATCCCACGTGCCGCGGAGTGGCAAGGCCCATGAGCCATGGCCGTTGAGCCTGCGCATCCAGAGCCTGTGCTCCGCAATGGGAGACGCCACAACAGTGAGAGGCCCGCGTACCACAAAAAAAAAAAAAAAAAGCATTACCATTAAAATTCAGGAATAAAATAAGAATACCCACAATCACTCCTCTTTCAACATGTACTGGAGATCCTAGCCAATTCAATAAGACACGAAAAAGAAATAAACAGTATAATAATAGAAAGCAGAGAGCCAAAACATTGTGGGGTTTTGCTGTTAATATAATTGTCTATATAGAGAATCCAGAGCATTTACAAACTTTGAAGAGTAATAAAGGTCCAGCAGGCTTGCCAGATACAAGATCAATGCAGAAGATCAATAATATCGTAGGCCCAGCAATAACCAATTAGAAAATATAATTTAAGAAGGCATCGTTTACAATAGCAAAAGCCATTATGAATTGAGATTAAAGAGAGTGATGGGTAAAACTTTTATGGAGGAAATTACAAAATATTACTGCAGAACATAAGAGACATGAGCAAATAAAGATAAGTGACACGTTCATGGATAGAAAGACAACATCATAAACATAACAATTCTTCCCAAATTAATCTATAAAGTGAATGCAATTCTAATCAAATTCTGAATGGGCCTTTTCAGGGAACTTGACAACATAATCCTAAAATGGAAATGGAATAGTGAGAGATCAAGAATAGCTAAAACAATTTTGAAGGAGAAGTAGAGGTAAGGGGAAGGATTTTCCCTACCAGGTATCAAAGCTTATAAAGCTGTGATAATTAAAGCAATGGGATAGTAACCCAGGGATGGACAAATACACCCAGAATGTGAACCCAGAAATTTGATAGACTAAAAGCCATAAGAAAGTGGATGGACTACTTAATAAATTGTACTGGAACAAAGTAAACATAGGTTCCAGCCTCATACTTCTGTGGCCACAGGGGTGCCCTGCCCTTCACATTCTCAATGCAGACCTACAAAAGTGTCCACTTACAAACACCTCTGAGACCCACAGGCTCCCATGCACCCTGCAAGAACAGCAGGCTGGAAGTGCAGGCTGAGTTAGTGCCCGAGGAATGGCGCTCAGGTGGTGATGGGCAGAGTTGAAGGATAAATACCACCACTTCCTTGCCCCTCAAGGAGGACAACCGTGAGACTGGTTCTACACCATCTCCCCAAGGTCCCCAGGGGATGCCTGTTTGTCCGCTACCCTTCCTTGGCTTCCTCCCTTCCCCTTCCCATTGCTTGCACTCAAATATTTCTCTCGGGTCAGCTTCTGGAGGAACCAAACCTAAGATAACACTAAACCAAAAAAATAAACCAGGTACCTAGAAGTCCCAAATATGAAAAGGTGAAAAGCAAAGTTTTAAAACATTTATAAGAAGAAAATACAGGAGAAACTGTTTATGACCTCTGCATAGGTGAAGGATTTCTTAAACAAGATGCAAAAAGCACACCCTAAAGGAAAAGATTGATACATGTGACAACAATAGACTGTAGTATCTGTGTTCAACGAAAGACACCATAAACGAAGTGAAAAAACAAACTACCAACTAGGAAAAGATATTTGAATCGCACTTAAGGATCATGACCAGAATACATATGAACATCCTCCAAAGAATAAAGACAAAATTGGGAAAATGAACCAAGGATAGAAATAGGAAATCCACAAATATAAGTGACCAAGAGGCATTAAAATATGTTCTACTTCAATAATGCATAAGGAAATGCAAATTAAAACAAGGAGATAATCATATTTTATCTACCAGATTGGCAAAGTCTTAGAAGATGGAAACTTCTAGTGGGGGGACGACAGGCTTAAACACTTGTTCCGAACAGGACTCGGCGTAACCTTTTGGGAGAACAATTTGGTGATATCTACAAACATTTGAAATGCTTATCCCCTGTGACCCAGCCATCCCACTTTGAGAAATGTATCCTACAGAAGTAATAGCATGAATATACAAAAATATATTAAAGGGTATGTTTTTCTGCATTGTTAGTAAATAGAAAAATTTTAAAGGAAACCTAAATGTCTCTCGATACAGAATCTTTAAATAAAGGCAACTATATCATTTCATCATCAGAAACAAGGGGTGAAGTTTGGTTGTATACACAATGGAATACTATTCAGCCTTAAAAAGAAAGGAAATTCTGACACCTGCTACAACACAGATAAACCTGAAGGACGTATGCTAAGTGAAACAGCCAATCACAAAAGGACAAGCGCTGTATGATTCCACTTATAGGAAGTCCCTAGAGTAGTCAAGTTCATAGACACAGACAGCAGAATGGAGGGTGCCAGGGGCTGGGGGAGGGGTATGAGGAGTTCGTGTTTAACGGGGAAAGAGGTTCAGTTTGGGACAATGAAAATGTTCTGGGGGTAGAAGATGGTGACGGTTGCACAACAATATGACTGTACTTAATGCCACTGAACTGTACACTTATAAATGGTTAAAATGGTAAATTTTATGCCATGTACACTTTACCACCATTTTTTAAGGCAAGGGGCAGATAACACGTATTGACCTAGACAGAGGTGCTCATTTGCTCAGTAAATGCTGGGGCTGACTTCCAGTGGAAGAAACAGACAATAAATAAGTAAACAAGCATAGACATAAGATAATTTCAAGCTGTAAATATTACAGAGAAAATACAGAAAATGTAGCAGGGGTGTGTAATGGCAAGGGGACCCCCATGAGATGGAGAGTTGGTGGGGGGCTCAGTGAGAAGGGGGCATCTGACTGATGCCTGAACAGTGAGGACACTTCCTGAAACCCCCCTCTCACCTCTCCCCTTCCAACGCTCTCAGTCCCATTTCCCCTCCTCCATAAGCCAAGAGAAAGCCCTGGACTCCTATCAGGGGAGGTGAATTCTCTTTAGGTGTCTTGCTAGTCCACGAATGAGGGAAAGCTTTGTCAAGATACACGGGGGGTTAAAAAGAAGTGAGTCATTTAGCTGGGGTTAGTGTGCACAAGGAACAAAGTAAAGGTAATGTTAATGGAGCAGGATTTCAGGAAGGAAATAAATACCGGGGTAGCCAGTGCTGAGGAAGAGCACGACCTGAGGGTGCAGTTCTGCCCCTTAGATAATATGTCATCCCTCCACTTCTAGAACAGTCTTGGTGCAGTAATTAACACGCCCAAGACCAGGTAACAGTCCACCGCTCCACTGCACTTAAGGCCGCGGCTCAGCCCTCAGGAAGCTCGCAGTGGCACATGTGTGTGTGTGTGCCCGCGTATGTGTGTCTGTATGTGTGGCAGGGGAGAGGGGGTTCTTATTTTTCATACATCAATTTTAAAGTAAGGTGAAATTCACATAATATAAAATGAACAGTTCTAAAGCATACCTTTCCTTGGCATTTAGCACACTGAAAATACCACCACCTCTATCCAGCTCCAAAACTCTTCCATCACTCAAAAGAAAGCCCTGTACCCATTAAGACCAAGGCAGGGATTGGAGAACGTGTGAGTTAGTAGGGTGCATGCTACAGCTAAAGCTGGAAGGGGGTCGGGGAAGAGAAGAGGGCAGAGCAGGGGTGTGGGTTCCACCTGAGCACGGCCCTGCTCTGACCCCAGAGGGAAGGCTCTGCAAAAGACACAGCGGTCAGGCCAGTGCACCCACCGCCGGAAGCTCCGCCCACTGTCTCTTGGGAGGTGGGGCCCCCTTCCGCCGCCTCCTTCTGGGCTCACACCAGCACACGGAGCTGATGATCTACACGCCAACCCACCTCCCCTCCTCTCAGCTGGTCACGGGGAGGCCTCCATCAGGTGGGAGCTGGCACAGGAATCTGGGCCACCTGTTCGGGCACGTTGGGACCTTAGTGAGCCCAACCCCCTTCTGCCTTAGAGGCCTGGCCTTGTGATCTGGTGGTGACTCATCAGCTCATGATGACAAGTTATGGCAGGTGGTCACTGGATGGCCCCTGGTCAGGTGCTCGGGTCCTACCGCGGCCGGTGGCAACCAGGAGTCCTTCTCTGCTGGAGGCGGCCCGGCCTTGCTCCAGCGCCTGGGGAGCTTCCCACAGAGTGACCTTTTCTACCACAGACACCTCTAGTCCCATGGGATCTGGCAGGTCACATGTCCCAAGCATGGACGCATACTTCAGGGCAGCTCCAAACCAGCAGCATTCTGTGTCACCCAATCAACGGGCCAAAGAGTGTTGAATATGTACGTGTTCAGCAGTGCCGAGCATGCCGGCCGCAAACCCAAGAAGGCCCACCAGGAGGCGGAAGGGACAGGATGCAATAAGCTGACCCTTACTTCAGGGGAAATGAGCCGGCATGCAGACCACTGGGGCTTTTAAAACTTCCCCAACGGGCGGGGCCCTGAATCTCAGCTTACCGCCCTCCAGCCTCCAGAGCACATACGTTCTACCAAGGCTTCCCTCACACCTACAGCTTCTCACTCCTCAAGTCTGATTAACGTGCTGCCGCTGGAGTGGACCAACGTGGCTGCCCAGATGGGCCAGTTCCTCTGGACTGTATTGTGCAGACAGTGGGAGAATGAACACAGCCCTGGGGGAAGGCCGTGAAGGCACGTGTTGGCCAGATCAGTAGCCGCGTCGCATAACCCAAAATGATATCAACCGGCTCTGGCAAAGACGCAGGTCCTTCCTAGAAGCTGCACTGGAGGCTAGGACTTGGCTGAGTCGCTGGTCGTCCACTGTTGTCTGCCATGACCCAGCTGGTTTTTGCAAGGGCCAGGTTGGTGAATTCAACAGCGGTGTGTTAAAGACCCCTGTCCCTGCATCCTTTAAGTCTCTGAAGATTGCACTGCTGTCATTCCTCCAGAAATGCAATATTGCTTTGGAATTACTATCTTAGCCAGGATGGGGCGGGGGGAGGAGGATCAAGGCTATAGCAGGGGCTGCTGCTCAGAGGAACAACAAGATGGTTCTGTGGGGCTTCCCTGGTGGCGCAGTGGTTGAGAGTCCGCCTGCCAATGCAGGGGGACACGGATTCGTGCCCCGGTCTGGGAAGATCCCACATGCCGCGGAGCGGCTGGGCCCGTGAGCCATGGCCGCTGAGCCTGCGCGTCCGGAGCCTGTGCTCCACAATGGGAGAGGCCACAACAGTGAGAGGCCCGCGTACTGCCAAAAAAAAAAAAAAAAGGTTCTGTGAACGGCCAAGCATCCCATTCATATGTTCAGGGACTGGGAAAATGACTGCCAAGTGGGTCTCTGGATACAACAGGCCCATTGTGAGACGAACC
Organism: Aethalodelphis obliquidens; assembly: GCF_003676395.1. NCBI lineage: Eukaryota > Metazoa > Chordata > Mammalia > Artiodactyla > Delphinidae > Aethalodelphis > Aethalodelphis obliquidens. The sequence continues at coordinate 2,275,174 of NW_020838013.1, read as the reverse complement.
TAGGCCAGGCCTCCCTTTGTCACCTGGTCCCTGTGCATTCTTATTCTACTGTAACAGGAGGGCCCTTGGATCCCTGGGTGTCAATTTTGGACGCTAGATCCAACAGCCCTCGAACGATCTAGGTGGCCCATTGTGGCAGCCGTAGAGATATGCCACTAAGCTCTCCCTTCAAGAGAGAAGCCACCACGAGGCAGGGCACTCACAGCCTCCATGCAGCACCACAGTGCTGGAGCCAAGGCCACGCAGTCCCCTGGCAGCTCTGGGTCAGCAACCACACACAGCAGGGGTAGTGGGGCCTGGCATCCTCTTCCCCGTGAAGGACTCCTGTAAAGGGCAATCTTTGGGCTCTGACTCTGTCACAGCTGCACTGCAGCTGGGGGCTTCTCCTGCCCAACCCCCATTCCTTCCCACTCTCCTTCCACGAGCAGCAGACTCCCGCCGCAGCCTGAAAGCTTTCCCAGCTGCTCCTGCTACGTCCTTGTCCTTTCACAGGCGATGACCCCATAAACCTCTTGCACCTCTAACTCCAGCTGCCTGCTCCCAGGGGATCTGAACTGACATACACCATTTCCCCAAGTACGGTTACTAGAATGAATGGTTGAAGTTTCCTGTTACAGGTTGAATTGTGCCTCCCCTCCAAAAAATAATGTCGAAGTCCTAACCTCCAGTACCTGTGAATGTGACCCTATTTAGAAACAGGGTCTTTGCAGTTTATCAAGTAAGATGAGGGCCCCAATCCAATATGCGTGTGTCCTTATAAAAAGGGGAAATTTGGACACAGAGACAGATACGCACACATGGAGAGCATCACGCGAAGGTGAAGGCTGAGATCAGGGTGATGTATCTGCAAGCCAAGGAAACCACCAGAAGCTAAGGGAGAGGCCTGGAACTGACTCTCCCTCACAGCCTTCAGAAGCAAACAGCACTGCCAACCCTTTGATTTCTGATTTCTGGCCTCCAGAACTATGAGAAAATAAATTTCTGTTGTTTAAGCAACCCAGTTTGTGATAGTTTGTCACAGCAGTCCTAGTAGACTAATGCAGTTGCTTTAGGGAAAGACTGGAGAAATCGTTGCTCTGTACGCTTGCCATGGTATTGCGGAAGTCATGGGACCGACCCCTCTTTCAGCTGGTGGATTCTGAGTTTGAGAACTGGTTCAAGTTTGGGCAAGGGATCACCACTTTCATTGGGGCATCGGACCTTGGCCTCCTGCTAATCCCTTCTTGATCACTTTCAATTATATACATTAAACAATACTCATGCTGGCTGCCCAAATACCTTGCCCCTGGAAATGTCATGTCCTATTAGCCATCTCCTGACCTCCATCTCCGGCAGGTCAGGGCCCTTGGGTACCATCCCAACCTTGCTGTCCTTTTGGGTAATTGCACCCTCCTTGGTTGTCTACAGGAAAGTGCTGGCCTCTGGTCCCTGCTCTTCCAGCATCCAATCATCCCCATTGCTACCGGGGAGCTCAGCTCTGTAGCAACATCTCCCATTCTCAGGCCCAGCCTACAGTCACCCCTGGGCTTCTCAACGCTGCTGGTGCCACCTCCCCAGTCCACTGCTTATCACACTGGTAAAGAGGGGGATCCTCCCAGGATTTAGTCAGCCAGCAGGCTTTCCAATCTACAGTAGAAGACCCATTCTAGCTTTTCTGAGCCTTTGCACACTTTCTCCCATAGTCTGCCCCAGCTGTTCCAGCATCTACTTCACTGAACGTGCACTATTACTTCTTCCAAGGTCCCGAGAACCATCTCCCAAGGGCCTTTCCAACAGTCAAATTTTAGAGAGTCTTTCAATACTGTTAAACTCTTCAATATCCAGCTTATATTCAGCCTCCCTTGATCCGGAACCTCCAGAGTCCACTGCTAGAAATATTCTCCCAGTCTCTGCCAGCCCCTGATCACTTGCTCCTGCAGCTCCATTGACGATTAATTCCTCTTGCTCCGTAGCAGTCAAAACGCTCCCCTGGTCAGGGCGTGCTGAGATGTTATTGTACTTTGGGGTCTGGTGGTCAAGTGGGGAGGTGGGAGCAGATCCTGAAGAGGGTAGGCTTTGTTTTGTAGGACAGCGCCCCTTATTTAAGATTTCTGCTTAGTCTTTAAGAAATGGGGGTTGGTGGGAACTTCCCTGGTGGTCCAGAGATAAAGAATCTGCCTTCTGATGCAGGGGATGCAGGTTCGAGCTCTGGTCGGGGAACTAAGATCCCACGTGCTGCGGGGCAGCTAAGCCCGTGTGCCATGACTATTGACCTCAAAGAGAGAGATAAAACCCATACATCACAGCTAGACAGAAATCTGAGCAGACTGTACACCTTAACGAAATGATTCCACATGCTCAACAAAGATCCCCTGTGCTGCAACTAAGACCCGATGCAGCCAAAAAAAATAAGGAAAATAAATAAATTAAATAAATAAATTTTTTTTTAAAAAAAGGGGCGTGGTGGGGGGGGAACTTCCCTGGTGGTCCAGTGGTTAAGAATCCACCTTCCAATGCAGAGGACACAGGTTCAATCCCTGGCCCGGGAACTAAGATCCCACATGCCGCAGGGTCACTAAGCCCACGCGCCTCAAGGAAAGATCCCGCACGCCGCAACTAAGACCCGAAGCAGCCAAATAAATAAATTTTTTTTTTTTAAAAAAAAGAAAGGAATAGGGGGACGTCTTTATTCCAACAGGAGGGATGGGCCACTTCTGTGGGCCCAAGAGTACAGGAGGGTCTGGGGGCTTGAGGTTTTCAAGAACATCTCCCCTACAGCTCCATCTCAGGTCTCAGGATCTCCGCCGCTCCCTCCCAGGGCCCTGGCTTTGGAGGGGAGACTTCCCCGGGCTGGGAATTCAGCTCTCTCTGAAATCCTGTTACAGTTGAGTCCCGAGTCTTCCTCCAGCTGTCTGCCCTCTGGCTGCAGAAGAGGTTTCCTTAAATGCTGTCTAGGAATCCTCCTGATTTTGCTTTAACCGGGTGATCAATGGCCTAAGCTGTTGGGATTTTTTCCTTCAAAGCATCAGTGGTCCCCAGCAACAGCCTCCCCTCCCACGTCCTCACGACTATTATTTTCCCCACCGTCTCTCAAGCACCAGGGATACTGCGTAAGCCAGAACATCCCTGTCCACCTGAGTCCTGTCCCAGGTGTGACCAAGTTGAGTAGTTAGGACTGTCAGCTCTCCGCCCCCCACCAGTGTCGGGGCCTCGTCACAACTGGCCAGCAAGGCATCCAGTGCAGAATCTCATCCTGGGAGTCAGCTTCCTATCCCGGTACGACCTGCCTTCGGGTAGCTGGAAGCAGAGCCCGAGACAGGGTTCCAGGAGCAGGGATTTACCAGGGGGAGCTTGTCAGGACCAGCCCCTCTGGGGGTGAGGGAAGCAGGATGGCACAACTTGTACCACAGACTTACCCCCGTCTAGAGGCGAGGGGACAGCCTCTCACACCCTACTGTATCAGTTAGCCGTTGACTCTGGGCCACCCCCTGAACCTTCCAGGCACTGAGGCTCCGTCAGCTGAGGGCAATTCTCCAGGGAAGGCGGCAGGGTGCACCAGCTCCGAAAAGGGGATCTGGTCAGGACACCAACGTCTACCAGAACCTCAGCCCTCTCTTCTGCTACCTCAGGCTGAATCACTAGGCAGTCACCATTTCCTGGTCTCTGGTGGGAGTCAGTCACCCACCCAAGCTGCAGGGGATACAGATCAACCCCTCCAAGCAGCTCTGTGGGTGCCTCTCCCTATCACCTCGAGTAAGGCGGGTGGGGACCCCAAAGGTCACACTATTCTCTCTGAAGAAAGTCCCCCAAATTCCCACTCCACCGTGGCCCCTCAAAGTGATAAGCCGGACGGGGGTGCTTAGCTAGGAGTTCCAAAGCCAGTTAACCATGACCCCAACTTTGCAAGGATGGCAGACTTGCTGGCCTATTTTCTTAAAGGCCGCACCAAAGGGAGCCAGAACGTCTGACCTTGACACCCCATTATCTTAGTGTGCGAGCTGCCTCTGATTCCGGCTTTCCACTCCCCACCGCTTTTCCCTGCACCGGGGCTCCCCCCACCCCCGCCACCCCAAATCATTAGAAACAGAGGTCTGAGCTCCGTCCCTCGGGCCACCGCCCTCCACGGAAGCCGGGAGGAACGCAGAAGAGGAGAGCGCCACCTAGTGGATGTCAGGGGAGGTGGAATCTGCAAGTGGCTGAAGGGACGTGTGAGACTGCAGGGCGGTGTCCCAGGGGAGGGGGTGGCCTAGGCTGGATGGCACAGGATGGAAAGGGAGAGGATTGGTAAGGGGAGGAACCAAGGTGCTTCCTTGGGGGCGCCGTGAGCCCGCCTCTGCCCACACAAGGGAGCGGATCGGCCCACCCGGGGCACGATGTGCAGCCTCTGCCCCCGCCCTTGACTCCTGGGGGAAACTTCGTGAACATCCCAAGAAAGAGAAACTGAAAATCCATTCTGGTGTTTGCATTATTCCAAGAAAAGAGGCAACGAAAATTCAGAAAGGGGAGAAGGTGTCCCTGCTCTATAGTGGCTTGGGGGGCATCGGCGCACCCCCTCAGCAGTGAGTCAACGGCCCCCCGGAGGTGGAGATGGAAGGTCGGTCCTCCACCCTTCCCCTTCCAGACACCCCTGTGGGCAGAAAGGAGGCAGCCTGCACAGTTATAAGATAGAGGTTCTTCTAAGTACCTTAAAAGATCCGGTAGAAACTGCCCAGCTGTTAGTAGAGGTTCTGGGGGGTGGGGAGTAGTATTGAAGGTACAGCTTTCACTTCTCAATTTACACACTTCCCCAAAAATGTGTCGGGATCATGCGTGAACTCCACTTTCAGTTTTGACCTCATTTTGTGTTTTTCGAGTTAAAATGCAATTGCATAGACAACAAGGACCTACTGTATAGCACCGGGAACTATTTTCAATATTTTGTAATAACCTATAATGGAGAAGAACTAAAAAATTATATATATATATATATAGGACTGAATCACTTTGCTGTACATCTGAAACTAACACAACACTGTAAAACAACTATAACTCAATACAAAAAGTTTTTTTAAAAAAGTAATTGGATCATAAAGACACAAAGTATCATGGCGGCCGCCTGGAGCCGGGGGCCGGGGGTGGGAGTGTTTAATGGGGACACTTTCTGCTTTACAAGATGAAAAGATTTAAGGGGATGGAGGATAGTAACAGCTGCACAACAATGTGAATGTATTTAGTAACCATGGAGCTGTACACTTAAAAATGGTTAAGATGGTAAATTTTGTGTTTGTTTTATCCCAATTTTAAAAAAGAGAAGAAAAAAAAAACAGTTGGAAACAATGGGACATGAATTGCCTCCTTAACAAGGCGGCTCCAAAGAGGTGCTGAGCAGACCAAGCCTTGCCTCAGGGGTCCGCGAGCCAGGGCCCCAAGTCCGGTTTGATGCCTCCTTGCTCATTTGTTTACGTATTGTCTACACTGCTTTCATGCTACAGCACAGATTTGAGGAACTGCAGCAGAACTCATGTGGTGCACGAAGCCTAAAACATTTACTATCTGGCTTTTGACAGAAAGGGTTTGCTACCCCCTGCTCTAGATCCAATCGCCAAGTCACAGGAAACACAGGGGACAGAGGAACACGTTCAAAAACGCCAATGGCGTACAACCAGCAAAATCCAGACTGCAGGAAACCGTAGGACAAACCACCATCTTCTTCAACACATAATCTGCAACAGAAAATGGAGGGGGCCTATTGGTTTAGAAAGGGCTGGGCGGTTTCAGAAAATAGAAGTGTGGATGCTAAGAAAGTAAGACCTCGTTTCCCATGGTAGCAAATGAAGAGATATATCTAAAACTGAAAACCAGGAATTAAAGTGAAACCACTTCACTGAGAGGCAGTGATCACACAAAAAAGAGGAAACATCTATAAAAAGCTGAATGTGGTTGCCTCTGGAGAGGGGGTTTCAGGAATCGGAAATGAAGCCAAGAACGAATGTTTTTTTCAACTCTAGTGATAGTATTTGACTTTAAGTATGTATAGGTTTAAACATAACATATTTAAATATAAATATTTGAATGAAATAATAACTTGAAATTTTAAAAATTTAACATACGGGTGAATATTTTTATAATCTTGGATTATAGAAGGCCTTTCTTTTATTTATTTATTTATTTATTTATGGCCGCACTGGGTCTTCGTTGTTAGGCACGGGTTTTCTCTAGTTGCAGTGAGCAAGGCTACTCTTCATTGTGGTGCTCTGGCTTCTCATTGCGGTGGCTTCTCTTGTTGCAGAGCACGGGCTCTAGGCGTGCGGGTTTCAGTAGTTGTGGCACGTGGGCTCAGTAGTTGTGGCACACAGGCTTAGCTGCTCCGCGGCATGTGGAATCTTCCCGGACCAGGGATCGAACCCGTGTCCCCCGCATTGGTAGGCAGATTCTTAACCACTGCACCACCAGGGAAGTCCTATGGAAGGCCTTTCTAAACACGGGTTGAAAATCAGAGACAACTATGGAAATGGTTGACCTATTTACCTAAGAATCTAAAATGCCTTTATGGGAAAAGCTATTGTGTGTATAAGGTTGCAAGACAAATGACAACGAAAAAAGAGATTTGCAACAGATACAAAGGGTTAATATCACAGCTGGGTTTTTTTGTTGTTCTAAGCAACAGAAGCTGACTTTAGCTGATTTAAGCAGAAGAGGGATGGATATTGAGTCCAGCACAGACTCTCTGGGAGGGCTGTCCTCCCAGACAGGAATGGCAGTTGTGCTACAGTTGGTCAGGTAATGACCCCACTTCTGTCCCCCATGCCGGCAGGGCCATAGGTCGGCTGCCACTGCTGCCATCCTCTCCAGAATGAAGTCTGCACAGTTCCTGCTTCCTCCCATCACTAGCATCCAATTGCATTTCTGAGACGAGAGCATCTGAGCGGCAGGGTCTCAATCACAGGCCTGTATCCTCGCTCCAACGGGGGCTGGAAGGCGAGCTCCTGCCCTTTACAGCTTTCAGTGCAGAAGTCAAGGGATACTCCCAAGGGGCGAAGAGGAATCAGACGTCAGGTGGACAAGAATAATGACAGATGTGCACTACGATCCCTAGTACGTGAAAACCTTGGTAGAAAAATAGGCAAAGTCACACAAAGAGGCAATTGACAAAAAGTGAAATCAGGTCATAAATATATAAAAAGCTGTTTAAAAAAAAAAATAAATAAAAAATGGTTTAGCCTCACTAACGTAGCAGTCACTGGTGGTCGCCTACTCCAAATCAATTCCCACCGTATTCCTTGCTGACGAAACCCAAATGTTGTTTGGATACCAACGCCACCTGCAAACAACTCAGGCGAGAGCGTGCGATCCAGTTCTGGTCAATGAGCTGTACCAAGAGACTTCCAGGAAAGCACGCTCCACAGCCCTGGAGCTGACACGGCCAGAGTCTACCTCTTGCTCATGCAGAGTCCAACACGGGCATTCCTGGTTGGGGTGTTCTGCCCCAGGCAGTGACTCAGAAACCTAAGATCCTTCCACCGTGTGGTTCCGGCATCCTCAACATACGCTCCCAGATCGCTGCACCCGTACCTTCTGCTCACATTCCATTGGCCAGAACAGGTTACATGGTCCCTTGGACCCACCCATCTGCAGGGGATGCTGGGAACTGTGGTTTACTCTGTGCCCGGAAGAAAATGAGGCACGTTTAGTGAACCCCGAGCACTGTGCCTGCCACAGCTCCCTCTCTGGTCACCACTAGCCACTTGGCTCTTCCTCCCACGTGAAGGACACTCCTCGATTGGGTCTTAATCCTCCTCTTTTGACAAAGCTCTCTTTCCATTACTCTCCACGGCCTCAGGATCCTTCCGCATTAACTTCCTTGCCCAGGACTGAAGGGGTTGGGGGTCGCGCCCGCCTTGGGGACTGTACAGCATTTGCTGCTGAGGGCTTTCTGCTCTTTTTGTGGAGACCTGGGAGTACACAGCGCCCTCCCACAGCACGGCTCGGTGAAGGGTGCCACGAGCCCTTGTTCTACCCGCCAGACTCCCACCACTGCTTTGGGCGGGCATTCCCAGCTGGACAGGGCGACCTCTGCTCTCTGCGCAAAGAGGCCCTAATGAATCGGATGAGACCCGCCAGGGGGGTGCACACAGCGCACAGGAAGGAGGCATTCGAGATCTCAAAACAGACGCTCACACACGATTTCCAGAATTAACATTTAATAGAGGAAGTGAAAAAAGGAAAGGTCCTCTGAGAGCAGAAGCTGCATTCTAGACGATGAGATGGAAGAGCTCGCTCCCAGCACAGAGCCAAGACACAAAGAAACGAAAGCACGAATAAGATCGTCAAACCAGGCACCCGAAACTGTAATAGGGTTTCTGGAAGGAGAAAAATGACAAAAGGAGAGGTGGTAATTTAAGAAATAGTCAAGTGGAAGAGAGAGATGAATCTTGAGATTTGAAAGGGCTGCAGGCAGGAGGGATGAATAAAAAATACACACTTGGACGCAGCTGGGTGAGACGTCTGAACTCCACGATAAAGACAAAGTCTTTGGAGCTTCCAGACTGAAAGGCTCCTGACAGACGGAGAGGCAGGCTTCTCATCCACAAACTGGTGACAGAACGCAGGAGACCAGGAAAAGAAAGACTCCTTCACCACCAACAAGGGAAACAGACCAGGACGTGCTCTGACAAGTTGGAAATCGAATCGGAATGGAAGTCTTAAAAGAGTAGAAAACAGAGAATACAAGAAGCAGCAGTGAGAACTAACACACCATTGTAAAGCAATTATACTCCAATAAAGATGCTTAAAAAAATTAATGAAAAAACATTGTGCTGGGCTTCCCTGGTGGCGCAGTGATTGAGAGTCCGCCTGCCGATGCAGGGGACACGGGTTCGTGCCCCGGTCCGGGAAGATCCCACATGCCGCGGAGCGGCTGGGCCCGTGAGCCATGGCCGCTGAGCCTGTGCGTCCGGAGCCTGTGCATCCGGAGCCTGTGCTCTGCAACGGGAGAGGCCACAACGGTTAGAGGCCCGCGTACCGCAAAAAAAAAAAAAACCATTGTGCCCTTCACTAGTTATCAAAGAAATATAAATTATAGGAATACAAAGACATCATTTTTAACATTATTAAAATAAAAATTTTTAAAAAACCAGCAGTGAGCACAAAGCTTCCTTACAGTTACACTGGATGATCATGTGGGAAGATCCCACATGCCGCAGAGCAACCAAGCCCGTGCGCCACAACTACTGAATCTGTGCTCTAGAGCCCAAGAGCCACTACTACTGAGCCCGCGTGCTGCAACTACTGAAGCCTGCATGCCTAGAGCCCGTGCTCCACAACAAGAGAAGCCCCTGCTCACTGCAGCTAGAGAGAAAACCCCAGGAGCAGCAACGAAGACCCAACACAGCCAAAAAACAACAACAAAAAAAACCCAAAATCAAATAGCCTGAGACTGGAACTAAAGTTTCTAAATGACATCAGTAAAACCCAGACATTGTGTTGGTGGCAGCGACAAGGGAGCAAGAGAGAGGAAGTGAAGTGTCCCAGAATCCTCTTTTTGGGGGGTGTGGGCAGAGTGGGAAAGTAAAACATTAGGGGGTAGGGTATTTTTAATACTGAGCTTGGATATGGGAAGGGGAATTTGAGGTTTAAATAAGGTTATTTAGGATGGAAAGTTAACCACCAGTAGAATCCAGGAGCAGAGTGGAACTTCTAAATCAGGAGCGGAGGGGGTGCGGGAGGGCAGAAATAAGAATGCAGTTGTTCAAGCCGGTAAAAGTGAAAAAAGGAAAAAAGAAAACAACGAAGTCGAGTAATTGGAAAAGCCCCAGCATTCCAACCCCTTGTAGAGCACCTTGCTGATGGCTGGAAGGTAGAAAACAAAATGCATTTCCTAGCCTCCCTCGCAGCTCTGTTCTGCCCATCACCTTGCTTCCACCAAGCAGCTGCACCTGGGTGAGATCTGAGGACAAAAGTGAGACCAGGCCCTGCTTCTGCTTCAGGCAAACGAGGGTGATGGTGGTGGGGCTGAGGTCCCCAGGGCAGAGGCAGTGTTAAGCATGGTCTTCTGGGCTGAGTCGTGGCCAGGCTGGGTCATCCTGCAACCCACAGTCATGACGGTGTGTCCCGACCCCCATGTCCAGCAGGGATGGTGTGGGCTGAGTCCCCAGCCTCCTGGTCATGCCGGAAATAGCTGCTCCCTCTCAGGCCAGTTGTGTTGTGGCACTCAGACAATCACTACTGAAACCTCAGCCCAAAACTAGTTCTTCCAGCCATTACAACAATTTGATAAGCATCTGGGTCGTGGTATAAATCTCCCTCTGCTTAAACCAGGTGATTTCTGTTACTTTCAACTGTCCTGTGACAAATACAAACATAAATATAAAATAAGATGGAAATGATTTTTAAAAACCAAATATGTCAATTGTCACAATAAAGGCGAGTGGGCTAAATTCTCCTATTAACTATGAAGTTGGGGAAGAAAGAAGGAAAGAGAGAGAAAAAGAAGAAGGGGGGAGGGGGAGGGGGGAGGAAAGGAGAAACAGAGAGAGAAAATCCCAAATCCCATTATATGCAACCACTTTGGAAAACCACATGGCCCTATCTACTAAAGCTAAACATATGCCTGCCTCCACAGTGGTCCAGTGGCTCCACTCCTGCATAAATACCCAAGAGAAATGCATGCATATTTCCACCCAAAGGAAAGTTCACAGCAAGGTTACTCAATATAGCCCCCAAGGTAGAAACAACCCACATGTCCATCAATGGCAGATAAATAATGGTGTATTCATGCAGTGAACTACTGCAGAGCAAAGAAAAGAAGAACAAACTACTGTTACACCCAACAATACGGATGAACCTCACAAACATAATATTAGGAGAAAAAACCCAGACACAAAAGAGCACGTATTGTGGGATTCAATTCATATGAAGTTCAAGAACAGACAACACAAGAGCGACAGAAGTCAGAATAGTGGTTACCTCTGGCGGGGGCAGCCTTCTGGTGAGGGGTGGGGGGATGTCCTATAGCTCCATCCGGTGCTGTTTGCTCCGGTACAGATCTACGTTCAATGTGGGCAAGTTGTCTGCTGAAAATGAGTGTGTGTCATACTAGATGTTTATTATACCTCAATAAATGTTTTAATCCAGTCATATTATTTAGAAAGGAGATATATCTAAAACAAAATGAAAAGAAATACTGAAAAGAGACTAACTTGCTTGAGGAAAAAAAGAAAGCCCTAAAGAAAGGCATTTCAGGGCTTCCCTGGTGGCACAGTGGTTGAGAGTCCACCTGCCGATGCAGGGGACACGGGTTCGTGCCCCGGTCCGGGAAGATCCCACGTGCCACGGAGTGGCTGCGCCCGTGAGCCATGGCCGCTGAGCCTGCGCGTCCGGAGCCTGTGCTCCACAACAGGAGAGGCCACAGCAGTGAGAGGCCCGCGTACCGCAAAAAAACAAAAACAAGAAAGGCATTTCAAGATCAAATCTAGACTCCTTTCATGCTGCTCTCTTGGACAGTGCTTCTGGCTCTGGGGGAGAAATCAGCAAGTCCTTAAGAAGAGACATCAAAGCCATCCAGATCCCTGTTCTGGGCTCCTTCTCACCACCACCCAAGGGAAAATCTACTTCTTTCACCCCTGGACAGATGATAGGACTTCTGAACCTAGACTTAAGTTCCTTGATTGAACACTGAGTAGGCACCTACTGCGTGCACCACACTGCCAGGTGTGTCTTTCCCTACCCTCTCCACCCTTCTGCACAGAAAAGCTGGATCTAACGATTTGCTTGACCCCCTGTCTCAGCGATGGCTCCCAGCAGGGTCCTGGGACCTCTTAGGAAGGGTCGTGCCCCACAGAGTCAGCCACTGCAATGAGGCACTGACCCAAACCAGACTGTGCCCATTCCATCCCATAGACTGAATTGTTGGCGCCAACCCCACCTCTTGTGTGTCACACCCTAGCTGTGGACCGGTCGTGGTTGGGGCCACTTTCCTGCTCCTTGACTTTGAGGTTGTCCGTGTGCTGTTCGTTGGCCAGTGACAGCACTGACAGTCAGCCAGGTCCCGAGAGGCCTCATGTGTTCCCCTCATCCACCGGTGCCTCTGTCATAGAGATGCATGCCTGGCTAGCCCACCAGCCTAAGGAGGATGAGAGGCACGTGGGACTGAGCTGCCCCCATGGCAGAAGCAAAGCCTGAGAAGCCACAGCCCAGCTGGATCAGCCAAGCCCAACCGATACACGAAGTCACGAGAATAAGTTGTTGTTCTAAGCCGCTGAGTTTGGGGATGATTTGTTACATGGTAATAGCTGACCAATACATCCTGTCACTCAAGCACTATGTGATCAGGACCACATGAGGGCATAACAACTTTTGCAGCCATTCAGAGGAGAGTGAGATCAACATGGAAGAAGAATCAGGAAGCTTCCCAGAGACGGTAGCTCTGTATATTGGCAGCCTGCTCTGCATCGGGTACTGTGTGTAGCCTCTTGTTTATCCTCATCACTGTCTCTGCACGGTAATGCTGTTATTCTGGCGATGCTAAGCTCCTCACTCCCACGTGACAACAGCCAGCTAGAGCTGAATGGTCTCCTGTCCCTTCCACAGAGCCCCCTACATCCAGCTCACCACACCTCCTCCACTCCCTCATGCCTCACACGTGGCCCAGGCCACCCCTCTATAGTACCTGCCCGGCCCTTTCCAGCAACAGAGTTTGAGACCCCTGCTCTGCCCGGTCCCTGAATCTCTACCAGCCCTGCAACGAGTCACAGTCTGTCTTTTTAGGGAGGGGACTGTTTCTTTGTTGAAAACTCACAACTCCCAGGGCCGTCCAGCCTCTCTACAGAGAGGAACCATAGTGAAGGTGAAATGGCGGAGAGGCACCTACAGAAGACAAGAGAGCCAAGGGCAAATAGAGGGGACTCCAAGGGGAGGAAGTGAAGCCCCAGGCCTCCAGGAGAGAGACAGAAATGTCCAGAGGCCAAGAGAAGCCTTGTCTCCAGAGGTAGGCCAGCAGACACTGCCGAGGGGCTAAGGAGAGGAGAACCCAGCAAAGACCCCACCTGGGTCAGCAGGCGGGGGACCGTGACTGCTGAGAAGACTGCTTCCACGGGACACTAGGCAAGGAGCCAGGCTGAAAAGCTTTGCTTTAAAGACCAGAAGCAGGTCCTGAGGACTCAAAACCAGCCGCATGAAGGCCGATGGGATGAGCTTCCGGCTTTGTCCACACGCTGACTGGTGTACACCCGGAGATACGGTACTGAAAACAGGTTCTCCATTCCTTCCAAAATGTTCCTAAAAGAGGGTTGTTTCCTCTCTTTTTCCACAGGTCACTCCATTCTGCTTTTCTCCACATTCTTTGGTGCAAAAGAGACTAAGGCACGTGAATAGAGTTGGGAGATTTCCCAGAAAAAAACAACACTTTGGTTTCCATAGCTGTGGAATTGTTGCTCCCTAAATACCTGTGTCCATCATTTCTCTTCTAGACAAATTCCAGGAGAACAAGCCCAAATGCTCCCCACACTCCTCCAGTCCCACCTCTGCCCCGGATATCTAAGCCCCTAGCAAGCAGGGGCATCTGTGGAACCGAAGGTCAGACAAGACACACTGTCCGGTCCAGTCTCTGTGCAGACCCACACTCGTATTCCAGAAGTTGTCCAGATATCCTCAACTAATAGCTCTCAGGAAATGACGCTGCAAGAAATCTCTCCTGTCCTCTCGTGGGCTATCAGTGTCCCAAGCCTTCTTTCTCTCTCTCTCTCCTCTCCTCTCCTCTCCTCTCCTCCCCACCAAAAATCTCCCAAATCCACTAGATCATATCCCACCGTCTCCTCTACTCTCTTTCCCACTTTCCCAATTTTGCATCGAGGGGTCCGGGAACTGACGTGGCAGGGACAAGGTTCATCTCGAAGGCCAGGAGCAGAGAAGGTGACCCAGCCAGGACAGAAGTCCCCTCAGGAGGCAGGAGGAGGGGGAAGGACCATCCAGCAACACTTACAGCCTGGAGAGTTCTGCTCTTTAACAAAAACGAGCTCTCGTCGCTCCAGAGCTAGTAGTCTGAGGGCTGAAGGTCCTGCCCTGGTAATACCCCACCCCAGCTGACAAGCGGTATCATTTAGGATGCCCTCAAGAAAATGGGGAAATGTAACTCAAAAGTTCAGAGGAGGGACTTCTCTGGTGGTCCAGTGGTAAAGAATCCACCTTCCAATGCAGGGGACACAGGTTCGATCCCTGGTCGGGGAACTTAGATCCCACATGCCATGATGCAACTAAGCCCCGCATGCCTCAACGAGAGAGCCCTCGTGTCACAAACTACAGAGCCCATGCTCTCTGGAGTCCACACGCCACAGCTACAGAACTCACGCACCCTGGAGCCCACATACCACAAACAGAGAGAGAAAACCCGCACGCCGCAACTAGAGAGAAGCCCGTGCGCCACAACGAAGACCCGATGCAGCCAAAAAAAAAAAAAGTGCAGAGGTGAGGTGTGCTCAGACAGTATCATCTAAAAGCATGCTCTATCTTTCTGCTCTGTCTTCCAAGGCATTAGCTTCATCCTACCATCAGCCGCTCTGAGGGTCCTAGGGTGGCCACCAGCAGCAGCTAGGGCTGCCTGGCTCCTGGATCCCTGGATCAGTGGGGTGCTGCTTAGCCAGCTCTCGGGGGCTGGGTTTGACGGAGCTCTGATTTGTAGCATTTGCCAACTTCTGTGGTGTACATGCTCCCACCATGGTTGATTGCAAGCTACCAAATTGACAAGGTAGTTGGAAAGAGATGCTCACGATAGCCAGTCCTAACTGACTCCAGCATACCCTCCCCTAGATGAAAGAAAATCCCCGTGGAACCGAGGATGGGATAACGTGGATTGGTTTAGACTAATCAGGGCCCACCCCTGGGCTGGGAACAAGGTCAACTCCACCCAAACAGTTTGACAGCTGCATAATGGGGGCCAGAGGAGGGCAGAGCAGGTGTTGGGAGAGGCAGCCGTGATGGACACCTCTCACCTTCCCAGGATTCCCTTCCCAACACTCCCAGCTGGCCAGCATCTTGCAGTTTCCAGCAGCCCCAGGAGCAGGGCCCATCCAGGCAGGGCGGTGGTGGGCAGTGGTTGATCCCTGGTTTGAGGAACAATGAAGCCATGAGACGGACAGACCAAAGGACCTCCAGGATAACCAGGGGCGGCAAAAGCCAACATCCCATGAAAGACCCCAGGAGCCACGGCATGGCCTTCATCACGGCTGCGTGGAACAGTCTGCCTACTCGACAATAGCGGCAGCCATTGCCCGGAGGTGCAATCACAGCCTGGCGACGTCCAGGCCAAAGGTGGCAGCCGGGACCCCTCCCTCCCAGTCTGCAAGCTCTGGGTCTCTTGGACCATCTCTGAAACCCACTGCGGGTGGAGGAAGCTGCAAGACTGGTATCCCAGCCACCTCTGTCGGGGCTCACGATCATGTTGTCAGACAGCTCATTTTTCTTTCAAGCTGCGCCCGTGGTTCTGGGAAGCCTGTCAGCTTTGTGAGACATTCACACCCCAGCCCCGACATGGCCCCCCAGGTCCGGCACCCGCTCTGGGTTGAGACTGAGGACCTGAAGCCCCCCTCCACCGCCCGCTTCCTGGCCCAGAGCGCATGGTGGGCTTGAAGTGATCTGTCCCGCATCATCTGTGCAGAAACCTGTTTGTCTTCGCTGGCAGCAGAGCTAATTGCTGAGTTAATTGGCAACGTGTTGTTAGGTGGAAAAAAGCAAGTTATAAAACTGTATTTATAGTTTGACATTCTTGAGGAAAAAGAAAAATGTGTGTGTCTGTGAGAATGTGTGTGTGTGTGTGTGTGTGTGTGTCTGTGAGAGTGTGTGTGTGTGTGTGTGTGTGTGTGGGTGTGTTGCAGGAGAGTGTGTGAATATAAACGGATATAGGAGATGAGAACGGAGCGGGGGTTCTCACTGGGGGCAATTTCATTCCCCAAGGGACATTTGGCAATGTCTGGAGACATGTTTGGTTGTCACACTGGGGGGTGACGTGGGGAAGGTGCCACCGGCATCTAGTGGGTAGGGCCCAGAGATGCTGCTAGACATCCCGCAGTGCACAGGACAGGTCCTCAACGGAGACGTCGACGGTGCTGAGGTTGCGGGAGCCTGATCTGGAGCAGTGGTTCCCAAAGTGGGGTCCTCAGAAAGGGCAGCATCACCTGGGAACTCGTGAGAAATGCAAATTCTTGGCGCCACCCCAGACCTACTGAAGCAAACACTCAGAGGTAGGCCCAGGAGATCCCCGTGTTTTCACAAGCCCTCCCCATGATGCTGGTACACTCTCCAGCTTGAGAACCACTGATCTGAGAAGATACAATGTTTTATCTCTGGATGGCGGGACAGTGACTTTTATGCTTTTCTTTTTCTCTGTGTTTTCTAAAATCTCTCTATTTAAGTAGGTATTGTCTTTGTGACCGGGCAAACTGCAATCTAAGGTCTTAATTAATCCACGATGCTAAGGTTTCCTTGTCAGGGGAGAAGAGAACTGGGGGTTCCAAGACCGGAATGTAAATCCTGGCTCAATCTGACGAACCAGCTGAGTCACACTGAATGAGCAGGTGCCCCGAACCTCAGCTTCCTCACCTGGGAAATGGGTGTGAGATGGTCGCTCTCTCTCAAGTTTACTGGGGGCATGAGATAAAATATCCCAGGTAAAAGAACCCAGAATTGTTCTGGGTTCATGGGAGGTGACCAGTAAGTTCCCTGCCCCTGGGGTGGTGTGACCGGTACCGTGGCTGGAGGCAGGAAGAGCCCCTGGAGAAGGTGAGGGCCGCGCCCACACCCCCCGAGGGCGGGGCTGCTACATGGAGGTCAGCGGGGCTTTGTTCTGTATTTCCGGCTCCCGAGTCCAGGAAGGAAGCCAGGCATTAGCTCCCTTACCTCTGCAGGACACTGTGATTGGACCCAAGCTGAAGTTTCCCCCAAACAGTCTCCTTCTATAAAAATCCAAACACAGGGAGATTATCTGGGAGTCCTGGAGGGATGGGGAGAGGAAAGCAAAGGTCCCGCAGAGCTGGGGAAGGGCAGCACCCACAGGTCCTCTGAAGAGTGAACTCCCAGAGGCCCTGACTCACAGAAGCCAAAGAACGGGGTGGCCATGGTGTCCACAGAGCGCCTGGGCCCTGACCTAGAGGGGCCATGGAAACCACAGGACTCCAGGAGACCACTGGACATGGCAAAGGGTGTCTCCATGGTGACTGTGTAGCCCAGAGACT
The DNA here is from genome assembly GCF_003676395.1 of Aethalodelphis obliquidens. Lineage (NCBI taxonomy): Eukaryota > Metazoa > Chordata > Mammalia > Artiodactyla > Delphinidae > Aethalodelphis > Aethalodelphis obliquidens. The sequence continues at coordinate 2,257,994 of NW_020838013.1, read as the reverse complement.
GGTCCTCAAAGCTGTGAGCTGTGCAGGGTCCCTGTGGCAGGGTTTGGAGAGGAGGTGCCGTTGACGGCTGGGACTGCATTCCCTCCCACCAGACTCAGGCTTCACTGGACGTAAATAAAGCCCTGTCACCAACCTAAGCTTGTGAAACCCTATTCTTCCCAGTCACCATGCACACCCCGTCCTCTGAGGGAGGAACCACTGTGTCCATCTGACAGATGACAGTGAGACTTGGGAGCCAGGTACCTCACCCAAGGCCATACACGGGGCAGGCCCCTGCTGAGCCCATAATTCCCAGGCCGTGCCAGCCCCATCCTCAAGGAGGTGAGGCTGCACACCCGGCTCCTCCCCCACAACTCTCAGAAGCCCCTCACCTACCGGCTCCCGGTGCCCCCAGCCCCTCCCAAGAAGACCTCATCTGCAGAGATGTGGAGACAAGTGAACACAGCTCCAAAGCAGCCCACACGGCACACGGTGCTTGCCAGGAGAGGGAAACCAAGAAGGCAGATGCCTGGGCGCCAGAAGACGCACCTGCCATTTGCAAGGGGAGACAAGGACTGGGAAGGTTGTGGAAGCGGCAGAACTTTCCAGGAAGCCAGCATAGACAGAGTCCAAGGGAAGACGGCCCTCAGATTCCCAGGATCCCCATGGGGGGCGGGCATGACACCGTCCTAGCGTGAACCAGGCCCCGCAGGGACAAGAACTCCCCTCGGCCACCCCGGACCCCTCCCTCCTAACCAGAGAGCCAGGACAGCGCGATCACTGTGGGTGACGCTGTCCCACCCCACGTCCTAGGGAGGAGCCCGTTAGCTCACGCGACAGCACTTCATGTTCACGTGGGCTTCTGGTGAGGGGGACATTGTGTTAAGGGGCATTTCCTCCACGGATCCTTTGAACTGGGTGCTGTAGGATACTATTTTAGAACCAGCGAAGTCTGTCCTGCACTGAGGAAAATGTCAAAGACTCAGGCCCAGCTCCACCACCTGGCACTTGTGTGACCGTGTGTCCGGCTGGTCCACGGCAGGCAGACCCAGTGCCCTCATCCCCGCCGGCCCCACGACCGCTGGTGCCTGTCTGAGCCACGGTCAGAACTCGGGCACCACCCTGGGTTGCTACATGAGCGGATCCTTTATACATATTTAAGGGTCAACTGAAAAATCCAAATGCACCGTTAGAGGTGAATAATTAATACAAGGTTATGCCCATCACCAGACCGACTCCCAGCAGAGGGAACCTTGACAGAGGCAGCCGGTCTGGGGCCGATTCTACAGGTAGGCAGCAGGGGGCGCTTTGGGTGACCTTGGACAGGTGACCCCGCCTGATGGGGCTTCCATTCCTACTTCTGTAAACGTGGGTGAAGACAGCTCCCACTTCAGGGAGCGCTTGTGAGGGTCTGTGAGACTATGTGCCTGCAGCTCTAAGCCCCTGTCGTGTCGTGTCTGGTTACACGGCAAAATAGTTGCTGGTTAGATGGTGGCTCTCGGCAAATCTTGCACTGAGACCACCAGACCACCAGTGACCACCAGTCACCGGACACTGGGTCATTGCTCTTATTTTTCTGGAGGATTTGGGACTCAGGCCTGCCAACCCTTCAGCCCAGGACCAGGCAGGGCCCTCAGTCTCAAATCCTCACAGATGAAGACCCAGGACGGAGACCCAGGGAAGACAACTTTCCGTGTACATGTCACCCTAAACTAGGCTCTCCCTGCGGCCTCAGGAGATTTGGGGTAAGGAGGGTGCTTTGAGAGGAAAGGGAGGGCTTGTGAGAGGCAGCCAGGACCCAGGAGAGGGAGCAGCGTCCCCCCCAAAGGGTCTCCAAGCCCCATCTCCTCCCGTGGGGGCCCATTTTGTTGCCTGCACAAGCATCTGAGCTGGCTTAGAAGATGTCGGCATCTGGCTTTCAGCAGGACAAAGAAATAACGATCCGCAGAGGACCTGATGCTTACCTTGTGGTTTCCTTGGAAACCAAGTCTCCCACTCATCTTCCCCAGGCTTCTTCCCTTTCTACTGCCTTGATCTGGGCCGCAAATCCAAGAAGGGCCAGGTCACTGCTGTAAAAGGGTGACCTCCCACTAATGAAGAGGAAAGGACCCCACAATTCCCCTGTCTTTCATGCAGGGTCCATACTTCAGGGTCACCAAGGAACCTAGGTACTGAAGAAAAGAATTCCTGCAAATAAATGTGGGAGAAATGGTAGAATTAGAAAACACCACGTTGTAGCTTCCAATAAAATAATGAATTCAGGCAATAATCACCAATAGTTGAAACACTTAGAGGATAAGTCAGTGCGTGTTCTGGTCAGTAACAAAACATCCAAAGCACTGCGACTGACAGCAACTGTTCCATAGGCTGCCTCGCGGTCAGCGTGGACCCGGCTCAGCTGTGCGGGTCTCACTCGGGGTCTCTCAGACTGCTGGGGTCAGATGGAGGCTGGGACTGGAGTCATCCATCATCCTCTCCAACCATCATTCTCATGTCTGATGCCTTGGCTGAGATGACAAGAACAGTGGGGACTGGCGGGGCATCCCTCTCGTCGTGTGACCTCTCCACGTGGCTAGCTTAGGCTTCCTTGCAGCATGGCAGACTCAGGACAGCCAGGCTTCTTGCGTGGCAGCCAGCTTCCCCCAGAGTGAGGTTCTGAAAGACTAAGGGGGAAGCTACGAGACTTCCTTGGAAATCACAGTGTCACTCTCACCACATGCTAGGGTCGAAGGCAAGGCAAGGACTACAACAGGGTATGAACGCTGGGAGACATGGCTGGTTGGGGGAACATGGGTGGGAACGGGCTGACAAATGAGGAGCCCTTACATGGAGGTGGCAGACTGTCACCGTCAGAACCCACAGATAATTTTTTAGTATCACCAACAGAGGGACAAGCTGATGCATGTGCCTCTGATATGGTGCAGTGGGAAACCCCATCATGGAGTATCGATCGAGGCTAATTCTAATTGAGACATCATTTCCGGGAAGTACATGGGGAAAGAGGTAGCAACACTATGAGGCAGCCCAGAACGTGGAAAAATCCTCAAGGGCTTCTACAATAAGTCAAAAGCATTAAATTTATTATTTTTAATTTTTAATTATTTTTTTATTTTGGCTGCGTCAGGTCTTAGTTGCGGTGTGCGGAATCTTTTAGTTGCAGCGTGCAGACTTCTTATTTGTGGCATGCATGCAGGATCTAGTTCCCCGACCAGGGATTGAACCCAGGGCCCCTGCATTGGGAGTGCGGAGTCCTACCCACTGGACCACCAGGGAAGTCACATTAGCATTAAATTTAAAAAGAGAAGGGAGGGGACCCACCCTAGATTGGAAAGACCTTAAGAGCCTTAAAGGCAAAAGCCACACACAGGTCTTTTCTGGATCCAGAGTCCAACAGACCAACCATAATATAAAAAGACACTTTTGAGGCAAACAGGAAAATTTGATTATAGACTGGGTATTGGATGAGCCCAAGGGGTTATTATTTATTTTGTTAGGTATGATCATGACTTTGTGGTTATGTAAGAATGTGTGTGTGTGTGTGTGTGTGTGCGCGTGCGTGCGCGCAGAGAAATATATAGAAGTGAAATCACATTATGATTAAGATTTTACTTTAAGTGCTTCAACAGAAAGAAAGAAAGAAAAGGAGAGAGGATTAAGTGGATGAAGCATATGTGGCCAAGTCTTGCTAAGGATCACGCTAGCTGGGTGACGGGGGCATACAGGGCTTCATTGTACTATTCTTTCCACTTGTGTGTACATTGGAAATAGTCCATAATAAAAAGAAAAGTTTAAAGGGTAGCCATTGAGAAGGAGCCTTTTATCCCTGCTGCTCCCGACAGCGCGGTCTCACACTGGAATCATTTGTCACAGTAAAGCTCAGCTGTCCAGACCTCGTCAGGAACGCATGCAGCCTTTCAAAGTCACCTTTCGCAGAGCCAGAGGCCGAGATTCTAAGCCGTCACCTTCCTCCCTTCCTATTGTTCAGCGGGGGCTCTGCTCAGCTAGACTGCAGGTTTTAGCTCCTAAAGAACAGCGGGGTCCCTCCACCAGCGGGGCTCATCCCCAGCGTTCCGTCCCCATCGTGGGGGAGTGACACTGGCAGCACATGGATCCTTCAAGGCACACGCAGCATCGGGGAAGAAGGTCAAATACTTGGCACGG
>NW_020838013.1:2203446-2253754 GCF_003676395.1 Aethalodelphis obliquidens | reverse complement strand
GCCCTGGTGGCGCAGTGGTTGGGAGTCCGCCTGCCGATGCAGGGGACGCGGGTTCGTGCCCCGGTCCGGGAGGATCCCACATGCCGCGGAGCTGCTGCGCCCGTGGGCCATGGCCGCTGGGCCTGCGCGTCCGGAGCCTGTGCTCCGCGACGGGAGAGGCCACAACAGTGAGAGGCCCGTGTAACGCAAAAAAAAAAAAAAAAAAAAAAAAAAAAACTTGGCACGTACAAGCCCACATGCGCACGTCCTTCCCAACACACACGATGGAGGGTGGGGGGCGGCCGGGAGGTACACCCAGTGGAAACTCATTGGCCGTGGCCGGTCCTCCTTCAGGCTAGATGATCCTTCTTCCTCTGTAAAAAGACGGGCTAGATCAGGGGTCCTGCTTCCTGGCCCAGCCCCAAGTGATATCTCTTCGTAGGTTGAATTCTGCCTGTGTTTTAAATTCTTTGCTGATTTCCAGGTCATTGTCCTCAGATCAGCATTTTGGGGCCCAGGACCTGAGTTTACAGCCCCCTTGGGGCTCGGATGGGCTGCCTCAGACCTCCTAGGAAGGAAAGGAGTGTGGAGAGAGGTTGCTGGCCTGGAGATCAGGCACCCCAGGCCCAGCCACAGCTGAGCACCGCTGGGAGGGTCCTCACTTCTCTGAGTCTCATCCGTAAGCTGGGAGCAGGGCCTGACGCTGGCCCTAGGCCCCGACTTCTGGGGATGAAGCACCCATTCACCAGGCCAAGGCTGATGGCTTGTTTGACCTGCAGCGATGCAGAGCCACTGCGAACGAGTTGGATTTATCACAGGCAGGGCTGAGTCTAACATCCGCTCCCTTTCCAAGGAGAACCCAGGCCAGGCCAGGGTGTCCCCTGGGAGATGTCATCTGCGCCCCAGTTCTTGCCTGAGCACACGAGAGATAGAGCTTTACAAAGAAGGCATGTGGGGGACTTCCCTGGCGGCCCAATGGTTAAGACTCTGCACTTCCACTGCACGGGGCACAGGTTCAATCCCTGGTAGGGGAACTAAGATCCTGCATGCCACACGGTGCGACCAAAAAAAAAAAAGAAGGGTTCAAGGTGTGACAGCACAGAGGGGCCGGTGGTGTGTCTGTTCAGCCAGAGGAAAGCTACACGCCCCCAGGCTGGGAAGCCCTCAGCCCCAGAAGGATTCAACCCAAATGAATAAACCAAACTTAACCCAAGTTTTATTCTTTCCCATAGCTAACAAAACTATGGAGTCTCCAGTATACCTGTCTACCATCCAGCTGGAGGATGCCATGGGAACACACTTGTGCACACACACTCAGGTACGCGCAGAGCTCGTGGAAAACATCCAGCCACCCAGAGAATGACTTTATAAGTCCCACCTGCAGACAATCCAGATGCCCTGCCCCACCCTCATCTGACTAAGCCCACCTTCTAAGGACGGCTCTGTAGATGCTGGGCATTTCCCTGCCCCTCTCATCTGGAAGGACAGCACATCCACAGACTGGCCAATAACTGCTGGGCACTGAAATGGCACTAAACACATTATGTCACGTAACCGGGTGGCAATAGAGCCAGGAGAAATTTCAAAAGAGCCAGAATATTCTTAATGTACAAACATGGCTATTTCTAAAAAAATATTCTTTCCTAACAATGTAGCAGGATTACAAGGGATTATTCGTCTTGTTCGTTTTTTATTTTTGGATTACCTGTATTTTCAACTCTTTTCTTTTTTTTTTTAACATCTTTATTGGAGTATAACTCTTTTCTTTTTTAAATTTTGAATTTTATTTTGTTTATTTTTTTATACAGCAGGTTCTTATTAGTCATCCATTTTATACACATCAGTGTATACATGTCAGTCCCAATTGCCCAATTCAGCACACCACCATCCCCACCCCCCCGCAGTTTTCCCCCCTTGGTGTCCATATGTTTGTTCTCTACATTTGTGTCTCAACTTCTGCCCTATAAACCGGTTCATCTGTACCATTTTTCTAGGTTCCACATACATGCGTTAATATACGATATTTGTTTTTCTCTTTCAACTTACTTCACTCTGTATGACAGTCTCCAGATCCATCCACGTCTCAACAAATGACTCAATTTCGTTCCTTTTTATGGCTGAGTAATATTCCATTGTATATATGTACCACGACTTCTTTATCCATTCATCTGGCGATGGACATTTAGGTTGTTTCCATGACCTGGCTATTGTAAATAGTGCTGCAATGAACATTGGTGTGCATGTGTCTTTTTGAATTATAGTTTTCTCTGGGTATATGCCCAGTAGTGGGATTGCTGGGTCGTATGGTAGTTCTATTTTTAGTTTTTTAAGAAACCTCCATACTGTTCTCCATAGTGGCTGTGTCAATTTCCATTCCCACCAACAGTGCAAGAGGGTTCCCTTTTCTCCACATCCTCTCCAGCATTTGTTGTTTGTAGATTTTCTGATGATGCCCATTCTAACTGGTGTGAGGTGATACCTCATTGTAGTTTTGATTTGCATTTCTCTAATGATTAATGTTGTTGAGCAGCTTTTTATGTGCTTCTTGGCCATCTGTATGTCTAAAACACAATTCTATTTACAATACCATCAAATGAAATAAAATACTTCTAAATAATAGATCTAGCAAAGGAAGTGCAAAACGTATCCTCTTAAAACTAAAAAATATCGTTGAAAAAAAAGAAGACCTAAATAAGTGGAAAGACACCCATGTTCATGGATTGGAAGATTTAATGTTGTTAAGATGGCAATACTCCCCAAATTGGTCTACAGATTCGATGCAATCTCTACCAGAATCCCAACCTGTATATTTGCAAAAATCAGTAGGTTGATTCTAAAAGTCATATGGAAACTCAAGGTATCCAGAATAGCCAGTAATCAGGACAGTGTGGTACTGACATAAGGATAGACATACAGAGCAATGGAATAGAATTGAGAGTCCAGAAATAAATCCTCGCATCTATAGTCCATTGATTCACAACAAGGATGCCAGTGCAGTTCAATAAGAAAAGAACAGTCCTTTCAACAACTGGTGCTGGGACAACTGGATATCCACATGCAAAAGAATGACATCGTATACAAAAATTTACTCAAAATGGATCAAAGACCTAAATGTAAGCACTAAAACTATTAAACTCTTAGAAGGAAACATAGGCATAAATCTTCATGACCTTGGATTAGGCAATGATTTCTTGATATGACACAAAGGTACGATCTACAAAAGAAAAAAATAGATACATTTGACATCATCAAAATTAAAAACTTTTGTGCTTCAAAGAACACCATCAAGCAAGTAAAAAGACTGTCCACAAAATAGAAGAAAATGTTTGCAGATCATATATTTCATGAAGGACTGGTATCCAGTATATATAAAGAACTCTTACAACTTAATAATAAAAAAACAAGTAACCAAATTGAAAAATGGGCAAATGGTCTCAATGTGCTTTTCTCCAAAGAATATAAACAAATGTCCAATAAACATAGGAAAAGATACTCTCAGCATCATTAGCCATTAGAAAAATGCTACTAGGGGACTTCCCTGACGGTCCAGTGGTTAAGACTCCACGCTTCCAATGCAAGGGGTGCAGGTTCAGTCCCTGGTCAGGGAACAAAGATCCCACATGCCACACAGCACGGCCAATAAATAAATAAATAAATAAACATTTTTTAAAAAAGAAAATGCTACTAAAGTCATCATGAGATCCTACTTCACACCCACTAGGATGGCTATAATCAAACAAACAATAACAGTGTTGGCAAAGATGTGGAGAAATTGGAACTTTGTATCCCGCTGGTGGAAATGTAAAATGATGCAGCTACTTCAAGAAAGTCTGGGGCCTCCCTGGTGGCGCAGTGGTTGAGAGTCCGCCTGCCGATGCAGGGGACACGGGTTCGTGCCCTGGTCCGGTAAGATCCCACATGCCGCAGAGCGGCTGGGCCCGTGAGCCATGGCCGGGGAGCCTGTGCATCCAGAGCCTGTGCTCCGCCACGGGAGAGGCCACAACAGTGAGAGGCCTGCGTACCGCAAAAAAAAAAAAAAAAAAAAGAAAGTCTAGAAGTTTCTCAAAAGCTTGAACATAGAGTTACCATATAATCCAGCAATTATTCTCCTAGGTATACCCAAGAGAAATGAATATATCCACACTAACTAGCTTCCATTTAGAGGGAAACACCATCCGACCTGGTGCCCAGATTCTAAGCTACAGCCTCACCTCACCCCAAACCCCTCAAAGGACAGAGATCTAGCAGGACCAGGAGCTGCAACTGGGAAGAGACTGGCAATCCCAAGAATGCACCAGGTCTTTTCTCCTTGGCTTCCAGAGGAGAGCATCCATCCATTGAGAGATAACTCCTTGCTTCTGGAGCCATTAACCTCACAGCCTCTTCCAGAGACGGATCTCATTTTTCCTTCTGTCACCACTAAGTCTGGCCATCTCCCTTACAGTCTTTCCCTGTGCCTGTACTTGGCATTTGGTGTCTATTTTCTCAGGTACTACTACAGTAACCCTGGAGATTAGTGTTTTTATAGATGCACAGACCTTTCTCCAACACCCTGAGGCCAGAGGTATTGCAGAAATCAGATTTCTTCAAATTTTAGAAAGGAAATGTGATGCATACACTGTGTATCATGAAACACCCCCGGGGGAGTTGGGGCAATGCCCTGTAATCAAACATATTAATATTTCCACAGCGAGACGTATGAATATTCACAATGAGTGAAATAAATAAAAGCTATAAATAGCCTTTCATCAGCTTGGATCACGTTTTGCAGAGTTGAATCTCTAACCAGGTCTGTCTGCTTTGAAGCCTCTGCCCTCACCCCCTGCAGTAACTGTCCCCCCAACACGTGCTCTTAAAACTTCAGCCGCATCCGTTTTCCTTTTCCATCTTTCCATACAAAAGCCTGCCTTTGCCACATTCTGGGACCCCAACCTATGTGCCCAGCCCTAGGGTGGCTGAAGAAATTTGGTGCTTAGAGTCCATTCCTAACCTCCTGAGCAACCCCTGCCTCAGAAAGCTATTTGTGTATATAGACCCTGTTTAGACTGAGCCGTGGACCAAATGCCCACCAGTGTGGTATTTTTGAAAAAGGAAATACCCCCTTGCCCCGCACCTCCGGCAAAAGGCTCAGAACCACTCAAGGTTTCACCTCTTCTGGGAAAACAGAAGGCCAGACTTGGCAGAGCAGAGCCTGTTTTGAGTCTGAGACCTGCCATCATGTCCCTGCTCCATAACTTGCTGTGGCTCCCTGTTGCCTGTTATTTCCAATGACCCTCTTTCTCAGACTGGCCTTAGGAGAATTGGCTTCTGAATCTCAGTATAAGACTCGTCTACTTATATACTAGGTGCCTCTGCAGAGACCACTTAATTTATTCATTCAAAAAGTATTTATTGGATACCTACTAACATGCCAGCACTATTACAGGCACTAGGGTTTTAACAGTGAATAAAACAGACAAAGTTTCCTTTCCACTTGAACTTGCACTGTAATGGGGGTGACAGATAATAAATAAATGTATAATGTAATGTCAGATGGTCAAAAGTGCCATGAAGAAAAATAAAACAAGAGAGCAAGCCAAGGGCTTCCCTGGTGGCGCAGTGGTTGAGAGTCCGCCTGCGGATGCAGGGGACGCGGGTTCGTGCCCCGGTCCGGGAGGATCCCACGTGCTGCGGAGCGGCTGGGTCCCTGAGCCATGGTCGCTGAGCCTGCGCGTCAGAGCCTGTGCTCCGCAGTGGGAGAGGCCACAGCAATGAGAGGCCCGCATACCGCAAAAAAACAAAAAAAAAACAAAGAAAAAAAAGAGAGCAAGCCAAGAGGATATCTGGAGGAAGAGCAGTATAGATGGAGAGAAAAGCAAATTCAAATGCCCTGAGTAGGAAATGGACTTGCATATCCAAGGAAGCCAGGGAAAATGGGGCACAAAGGAATCACTGACCCATAGCCATTCTGATGTTTAGCCAGGAGCGTCAACTGTTAGTTGAAGCCTGTGGACTTGGAGGATACTTTGGGTGAGGATTTAAAGGAAACTTAGGAAAATGTGACTGGAAACTGGAGGAAAGAAGTTTCTTGTTATGTACTGTCAGAAAGCTTAGCAGCACTGTCTCCTGTGGTAATGTGAAAAGTAGAAAATGTATTTAATGAGATAGGTGATCTAGATTTCCAAGCAGAATGTTGAATGTTCCACCTCATTTCTTCTCGCCTGTGTTAGTAAAATGAGACAGGAGAGAAATAAGCTAAAAGAAATACTGCTGAGCATAAAAGAACAAGGACTTTCTGGTTTTGAAAATCCCTAGCTTCTCTAGAAGGCAGATGACCTTAAAATTTAAAAATAGTGTCTGTGAAAAAAAAAACAAATCCAGGGAAATATCAGGAAAATATGATCTAAAGATGAAGCTGAGGGTGTGGTTATAAAATCTGTCATTAAGTTCTAGAGAATGTAAGGGGGTGCTTCAGAGAACCATTTGCTTAGTAAGGTTTCTAAAAATATGTAAAGGCTTTATCCCTCAGCAGTCTCAGCAGAATCTCAAAGTAGAGAAGGATTTACCTCGCAAAGGTTTGTCTAATGGAGCAAACCCCAATAAGATTTATAGGAGATCCAAAAAAGTTTTAGGAGAATTGTATTGGCAGAAATATTACAAGCTTGAACTGAGAGAGACAGAGACAGTACAAAATGAAAAGAAATCTTTGACTCATAAACTTCTACAGGCAGAAAGAAGGCTGAGAAAATCAATCAACTGCTAACATAAGCCACCCTTCATGGAAAAGGAAAGATGACTCAGAAGGTGAAACCAAGTTTGCATAGAGCCAAGAGCCATGGGGAATTATTTCCAGCCCTTAAGTCCAAATGAAGGAACTCCCAACATTGGAAGTTCTGATATATTTCAGGATTGCTATTGACCAGTGACTCCTGAATGCCTCCTTTTTTGAATTGGGAGTGTCTTTAATAGTTATCTTATGCTTCTCACACCATTGTATGCTTCATGCATGGAAGGGTGGGGGGCCATATAACTGTCTCTTTAGTCCACACATCTTCAGATCAAGAGGAACTGTCCTCAGAGAGCAGTACTTGAGGAACATTACCCAAGAAGCCTCATCTGTACCTGACTTAGATGATGAGATTCTGAACTTTAGGAACCTTGAGAGGAAGTCAGAGAATTCACATGCGGGAGGCACATGACTTATTGGGGACCAGGAGGCAAACTATGGTAGATGGCCTCAAGTGATCTCCTCTCCTGGTGTTCATATGGTGACTTTCTCCCACATTGAATAGGAAGACCTGTGTAACCAAGAGGATATTGTAGAAATGATGGCGCATGACTTTTGACTCTACGTATAAGACTTCTTCTTGTTCTTTGGCTTCGTCTTGCTCTCTCTTGGATCACTCATTCTGAAGGAATCCAGCCACCATGTTGGAAGCACCCTCAAGCAGCCCTATGAATAAGTTCACATGATGAGGATCTGAGACCTTCAACCAACAGCCAGCTCCAATTCATCATCTATGTTGGTGACCTGTCTTGGAAACAGAGCCTTCAGCTCAGTCAAGCCTAAAGGTGGCTGCAGCCCTCACCAACATCTGGGCTACAAACATAATGAGAAACCTCACATCTAAACCATTCCACTAAGCCACTCCCAAATTCCTGACCCACAGAAGCTATCTGAGATGATAAATGTTTATTGTTGTGTTAAGCCACTAGTTTTGTGAGTAATTTGTGATGCAGTAACAGATAACTAACACAAATGGGCGTTTATATTTTGCTGAAGTCCTTCCAGGATCAGAGGATTCATTTATTCATTCATTAAACAAAGAGTTATTTAGCATCTGCTCTGTGCCAGACAAAGAGTCAACCACCCCTCCATGTGGGAGCTTATATCTCCCCACCCCCACTGATGACAGACTTGGTCATTTGATTTGCTTTGACCAATAAAATGTGAACTGGACTGATAATATGTTACTCTGAGCAGAGGCTTTAGAGCCATTTCATTGTTCGACCATCACTCTTTTCCCTCTGCCTCAAAAACAGTACTTTCCTAGCTGATCCTTCAGCCTGACTCCTGGAATGAAGAGGACATGGAGCAGGGCTGCAGCCACCACAGGTAACATGTACTATTAGCAGAACAAACCTTTGCTGTTATAACTGAAACTGAGCACGACCCTGTGGGGCCCCACGGAAAGTCTTCTGTGCCCCTCATTTCTTGTTTGTAGGGAACAGACTCCAGCCTCTGTGACTTTCCTTGAGTTCAAAGGGCAGGTTCAAACAGTTGTTAATCAGGGAAGGGAGGGGTTGCAGAGACAAGGGAGGAGCAGTCAAGAAACAATAGTGCAGCCTTGGGGCAGGGTTCTGGTTCGCCTCAACGGATACACATAACAATAACGTTGAGCTCTTCTGCAGAACTAAAACCCCCCATAAATGGATGTTAACTACTTAATGAAGCATTCTTCATTCCAGAGAGAAGGTCACAGTTTGATAACCTTGACAACCTGCAGAAGCTCATCAGGAGACCACCTGAGGCCAGATTAAGGGAATGCAGGCCCTGCACACACCATGATCCTTATCAGCAGCCCTGCCCCCCTTGAACCATTGCTATAAAACTCCTCATCAAATCCCCCTGGGTGGGGACACACAGTTTTTGAGGGCAGGAGCCCACTGTGTCCCCCTTTGCCTGGCAAAGCAATAAAGCTGCTCTTTTCTACTTCACCCAAAACTCCATCTCTGAGATTCCATTCAGCACCAGTGCACAGAGGCTGAGCTGTCGGCATCATAACCGCTGTGTTTTGGTGACTGTTTATCACTCAGCATAACCCAGCAAGAGCTGATGGGTGATACAGTTACGCTGCATCCACCTGTGGGACGTTGTTTTCTGAGCCTCCTCTCCTGGCTTTCCTCCCCAAGATGCTGTCTGGCTCATCACTCTTCCTCAAAATGGGGCTCCCAGGGCTCAGTGTGACTCCAGGGCTCACCACAACAGAGCCTGAGCAGCCAAGAGCAGTGGCCTCATCCCTCTCAGATCTGGGTGTCACACAGTCACACCACAGCTTCCTGAAACTTGGGGGACTTTGCTCTCTGGCAACTGCACAGTCTCCCACATAGCTAGAGAAGAATGTCTCTGGGGACCAAAAAGACGTCATGAGTCCACCTTCTGAGGCTTGGGAACTTGACCCTTAGGACAGACAGCCTTCTAACCTCCTCAGAGCCTAATTAAACACCTTAACCTACAACCTAACGAGCTTGATGATATGGTCGCCAAGTCCACAGCAGATTTAAAGGTGCAAATTTGAGCTAAATGGACATGCTAGGAAATGAAGGCAAATCAGGGAAAGAAGCAATGGATTCTGAAGGCCAAACAGTGCCAAGGATGACCCAACACACAGCCACTCCACAGGATCAGTATTTATGTGCCCATTTTATAGGAGAGGGAACTGAGGCCCAGATAGGTTAGTAATTTGCCGAAGTCACCAGCTTGTCAGTAAGGATCCAGATTGGCATGTAGTACATACTCTGTGAACAGTAGCTCCTGGTGCTGATTTTGACCTTGGTGTTGTTTGTGGGTAAAGCAGAAAGAACCAGGGAGAGATAAAAGGGTGACAAGAGATTTTCATGGGACCATATCCCAGGTGGAAGGGGGATGGGTCATCTGAAGAGTAGAGCATTGGGGAGAGGGGACATCTGAGAGCCCAGGGAACCCAGGAAAACCATCCCCACTTCAGCGAGGTCCTGCCTTGAACAGACTGTCCCCTTGCTCTTCTCCTCCAGAGACTGGAATTCCTGGATCGTATAGTAATTCTATGCTGAATTTTTTGAGGAACCACTAAACCATTTTCCACAGTGGCTGCATCATTTTACCTTCACATCGGCAGTGCAAAAGATTTCAATTTCTTCAAATCCTTGCCAACGGATGTTACTTTCTTTTGCTTTTGCTTTCTTTCTTTTTTTTTAATTTTTTTAGTAATGGTCATCCTGATGGGTGTGAAGTGATATCTCATAGTGATTTTGATCCACACTTTCCTAGTGATTAGTGATATGGAGCATCTTATCACGTGTTTATTAGCCATTTGTATATTGTCTTTGGAGAAATGTCTTTTCAAGTCCTTTGTCCATTTTTTAATTGTTTTTTTTTTCTTTGTTGTTCACTTGTAGGAATTCTTTATATATACTGGATATTAACCCCTTATCAGATATATCTTTTGCAAATATTTTCTCCCGTCTGATGAGCTGCCTTTTCACTCCGTTGATGGTGTCCTTTGATGCACAAAAGGTTTTAACTTTGATGTAGTCCGTTTTATCTAGTTTTCTTTTGTTGCCTGTGCTTTTGGTGTCACGTCCATTAATCACTGCCAAATCCAGTGCCCTGAAGCTTTTCCCTTATGCTTCCTTCTAAGAGTTTTAGAGTTTTAGCTGTTAAGTTTAGGTCTTTGATCCATTTTGAGTTGATTTTTGTATATGGTATAAAGGTCCAACTTCATTCTTTTTCATGTGGCTGTCCAGTTTTCCCAGTGCCATTTGTTGAATAAATTATTTTTATACAAACACAAAAGCTACGTTTACAGTTCTTACAGAACTATAAGCCACACTGAACATACAAATTAAACACAAACCAAGCAAACAACCAGTAAAATTCAAACAGCGCTAAATTAACATAAAGGATGACGTTATTTTGCTGAAACAAAACCCCCATAGCTCAGCAATAGCACAGCAGGTTCGACTGATCATCTCACCACAGTTCTCCGCTAGAACCGCTGCCTAAATACATCTGTCCCACATTAGTCTGACTCTTTTCTGTTCCCATTAGGTGTGACATTTAATACTCCAATGTGGTCATAAACGCACACGGTGATCATGAAACCACATGGCAATGTGCATTCACATGTGGTCATGCAGGTAGGCCAGAATCAGGTGTCTAAGTTATTATTGACATGAAACCCTAAATTAAGAACCCTTGTAAAAAAAAACTCATGAATCTCAAACATAGAGAACAGACTGGTGGTTACCAAGAGTGGGGGTTGAGGGAGGCATGGAGTGGGAAGTGGGGGTTAACAGAGGTAAGCTTTTATATATGGAATGGATAAACAACAAGGTCCTACTGTATAGCACAGAGAACTATATGCAAAATCCTATGACAGGGACTTCCCTGGTGGTACAGTGGTTGAGAATCTGCTTGCCAATGCAGGGGACACAGTTTCGAGCCCTGGTCCGGGAAGATCCCACATGCCACGGAACAACTAAGCCCCTGCGCCACAACTATTGAGCCTGAGCTCTAGAGCCCGCAAGCCACAGCTACTGAGCCTGCGTGCCACAACGACTGAAGCTTGCACGCCTAGAGCCCGTGCTCCACAAACAAGAGAAGCCACTGCAATGAGAAGCCCATGCACTGCAACAAAGAGTAGCCCCCACTCGCCACAACTAGAGAAAGCCCACGCGCAGCAACGAAGACCCAGCGCAGCCAAAAATAAATAAATATATTTATTTTTTTTAAAAATCCTATGATAAATCATAATGGAAAAGAATATTAAAAAAGAATGTATACATATGTATAACTGAATCACTTTGCTGTACAGCAGAAATTAACACAATGTTGTAAATCAACTACACTTCAATAAATAAACAAACAAATAAGAACTTGTGAATCTTGAAAATATCTCTAGGACCTCAGGGAGCCCATGGGCCCCAGGTTAGAAACCTTGAGTTAGGTAGACGTAGCCCAAAAGCCTTCTAGAATAGAGAGGTGTGCAGTGGCTTTTCTATGGCATTTACAGGGTTCCATTTACAAATGTAAACACTTAACTTTATGGGCAGAGCTGCATCTCTGCAGATTATGCTTACTTAAGACAAATGTGTCTTTTCTAAATCTGGATTCCTGGGTTAACCTCATGTGGGCCATTGGTGCTGCCTGGCCTCACTCCCCTGGCGGGGGCTCCCGCCCCTCCTTGGACCTGCCTGAGCTTCAGGAGATCAGTCTACACCGCCAGCCTATGAACAGGAGCACCCAATTCAGAGGGGCTGAAACCCTTGACTCCACAGTTCAGAAGCTACCGAGCTTCCACTAAAAAACCGTGACCCACGCTTCAGTCCCTGGGTCTGTTCTTAGGGAGAAAGGGACGCTGAGTGATCATTGCGGCGTCTCCCTCTCTGCACGATGATCCATGAGGACTGGCATTCTGGGCTCTGGTACCAGGTGGAAGGAACAATGTTCTGGTCATCCACAGGCCTTGAGTCTGCACAGGATGTGACTGGCATTTTTTTTTTAACATCTTTATTGGAGTATAATTGCTTTACAATGGTGTGTTAGTTCCTGCTTTACAACAAAGTGAATCAGTTATACATACACACATATCCCCATATCTCCTCCCTCTTGCGTCTCCCTCCCACCCGCCCTACCCCACCCCTCCAGGCGGTCACAAAGCACCGAGCTGATCTCCCTGTGCTATGTGGCTGCTTCCCACTAGCTATCTATTTTACATTTGGTAGCGTATATAAGTCCATTCCACTCTCTCACTTCGTCCCAGCTTACCCTTCCCCCTCCCCGTGTCCTCAAGTCCATTCTCTAAGTCTGTGTCTTTATTCCTGTCCTGCCTCTAGGTTCTTCATAACCATTTTTTTCCTTAGATTCCATATATATGTGTTAGCATATGATATTTGTTTTTCTCTTTCTGACTTACTTCACTCTGTATGACAGACTCTAGGTCCATCCACCTCACTACAAATAACTCAATATTGTTTCTTTTTATGGCTGGGTAATATTCCATTGTATATATGTGCCACATCTTCTTTATCCATTCATCTGTCGATGGACACTTAGGTTGCTTCCATGTCCTGGCTATTGTAAATAGAGCTGCAATGAACATTGTGGTACATGGCTCTTTTTGAATTATGGTTTTCTCAGGGTATATGTCCAGTAGTGGGATTGCTGGTCGTATGGTAGTTCTATTGTGACTGGCATTAATTGTAGTCAATGCTGATATGGAAGGGTGTGCCAGAGCAGATAAAGTCAGGTGGGCCAAGGAAGGATTTAGAAGGAAAAAAACCACATGTGGCGGAAGGGTTTCATCTTAGGATAGGTCAAGAGTTGTCCAGCACAGGGAGGGGGATGGGTAAACTGGGATGAAGTGAGAGAGTGGCATGGACATATTTACACTACCAAATGTAAAATAGATAGCTGGTGGGAAGCAGCCGCATAGCACAGGGAGGTCAGCTCGGTGCTTTGTGACCGCCTAGAGGGGTGGGATAGGGAGGGTGGGAGGGAGATGAAAGAGGGAGGAGATATGGGGATATATGTATATGTATAGCTGATTCACTTTGTTGTAAAGCAGAAACTAACACACCATTGTAAGGCACTTATACTCTAATAAAGATGTTAGAAAAAAAAGCAAAACAAAAAATGAAAAAAAAATTTTTTAATTAAAAAGAAATAAAATAAAATCATATGTCAGGAAATAAAGTGTAAAGAAAATGAAAAACAAACAAAAAAAAAAGACTGTCCAGGAACTCCACAAGACCCAGAGCTAAGATGGAGCTCAGGCTTGGATAAGAGGCAGCTGACCTCTTGGGACAAAGTTTTATGGAGAGCTAGGGCCCAGGAGACCAATGGAATAAAGTGAATTTTCACTTGCATGTTTGTCTGTTTTCCCTTTTTACTCAATTTCTAAGCCAGCTCAGCAAACCTGGAATTTAAATTGTGTGAGCTCCAGGGGTATGACTTTAGCCATTGGCAGGGGCAGGATTTACCCTGAAGCCGACCGGCCCCTCCCTTGAGCAGCCCCTTCCAAAGGCCAGGGAGGGGCTCAGGTAGAGCTAGAGTTTGTGGTACCCGAAACTCATTCAATTTGGGGCTGGGGGCATTCTTTAGAAAAAGAATGTAGAAGCGTGAATACAGATTGCTAAGGTTTGGAGAAAAAAAAAAAAAAAAGATTAAAATCAGCAAAGGAAAAATGTGTGCACGGCAAGGTCAAGGAGAGACCAGGTGCGAGCTTCCAGCTGCCCTCTCCCAGTGGAGAGTTTAATGGGCCAAGAACTAGAGAAGGGTCCGTGTTGAATTCTCCCATTAACAGCGTGGGACAACATCCGAAGTATTGTCAAGCGGGGAGATCACTGAGCCTTGGTGTCCAGAGTTGTACTGGGGGTCCGTCTTGTAGGCATGCGTGTGGCACCCACATGGCTGATCTTAGTTACCCATCCACAGCCTCCCTAGAGGCCAGACTGATACAGTGCGGCCACGGCCCCCGGTGAAAAAAAGCAGGTGGTCACCAAAATCATATTGCTGGCAGAAACTCGCTGGTGGGACCAAGGCCCCAGGGGAACAAAGACACTCTATTCAGAAGGATGTTCCGAAGGCCCAAACATTAGCTCCCTGAAGCCGGTTAAAGCCAGTTCTCTCTTTGGCTTGTGCAGGCTTAGAGCAGCCTGCTTCCCGCTTTTCTGCTGAGTTAAGCCTTTACTGCGCAGGGCCCCTCCTGCCTAGGTGGAGCTAACATGGAACAAGTTCTGCCTGCTGGAAAAACTGCAGCTGGGTCCAGCACGACGGCAGGAAGGGACTGCTGCTGCGGGAGTGAAGGGGTTTTGCGGGGGTGACACTCACACGGACAGGAGGGAGCAAGGCCCTTCCTCCTCCAGCCTCGTAGTCGCTCCCTCTAACATCCTCTGTTGTCAGGGTCCAGCGGGACCAGCGTCTCAGCGAGCGTCACACCATAGAAGAGGACAGAAGGGTGCATTTGAAGCTGAAAGACGCTAACTTGATGACGGGCAAAGTGCACCCTTTGCCCACTCAGCAGCCATACACACCCTCTGTTCACACTTGTACTTCCAAACAACAACAAAAATTACTCCATGGTAACATAACAAGATGAAATGATCCTTCACACAAAGACAATCCCACCCTCTCCCCCAAATGGGAAGATGAAAGTCCCAACAGTCAGTGCGTTCATCGCAGGAGGCTGTAAAAAGGAAGAACATTTTGTATTCTATTACAAGTTAATCACTGACGGGACGCTGCCCATGAATGACTTCAGGGAGGAAGGAATTAACACATCCCGTCTGTCCAGAGGCTGATGGGAACCAGGAAGTGTTTGACTTTACTCCCTTCCCCTTTTAGTATAAACACAGCCTGAATTCTAACTCAGGCAAGACGGTTCTTTGGGGCACGAGCCCCGCATCATCTCAGTTTGCTGGCTTTCTGAATAAAGTCGCTATTCCTTGCCCCAGCAACTCTCTCCTATTATTGGCCTGTCTGCGGCGAGCAGTACGAGCTCAGACTCGGTAACAAGGCAAGCACACCGTCCGTCTCCAGGACACGCTAATTTCTCCTCCAGTTCAGTCACCACCCAACCTGAAAATTCTGCTACTTAAATTGTAAATTTGACCTCCAGGGCTTCCCTGGTGGCGCAGTGGTTGAGAGTCCGCCTGCCGATGCAGGGGACACAGGTTCGTGCCCCGGTCCGGGAAGATCCCACATGCCGCGGAGCGGCTGGGCCCGTGAGCCATGGCCGCTGAGCCTGCGCGTCCAAAGCCTGTGCTCCGCGACGGGAGAGGTCGCAACAGTGAGAGGCCCGCGTACCGCAAAAAAAAAAAAAAAATTTGACCTCCAGCTTGTATTAAATAATGATAAAATCAGGGAAAGGAGGAGAGAGAAGGAAGAAGCATGCATTACAGAGCAGGAACACAATGTCCCCTTGGTGATCCGGATCAGTAGCCGCAGGAGCAGAGTAACCCCCTTTGCCTGTTGGTTAGTGGGTGAGGCACCCAACAGGGCCAACTCAATCCAGTAACTAACCATGTCCCCCGGAGGAAGCAGTCCCTCCTTGGGAACTAAAGCCTCCAAACCAGCAGAGTTCAGAGTTGCCAGGAGGAGAAGCAAAAGATCCCTGAGTGGGATATTAGGGGTGATGAGGAAAGCTACTCTCCCCCCACCCCTTGATTCCTGCGCCCATGTATTCCAGACATGGAGGAGCAACCCCATTCTTTGGTCCCAGGTTCAAGTGCATACAGCATCCTGAAGGGAGAACGCCGTCCTCTCGGGGTGACGTCAGTGAGTCTGCAGGAGGCCAGCCCACCGTCCCCTTAGGCAGCTGCTTCTGAGGAGTGCTGTATTTGGTAAAACCAGAGACTTCCACGAGCATAAAGCCATTGCCACACTTCTTGAACTCCTTGATCAGAAGCAATCCTGTACCACGGCAGGAAACGAAGCACCCGCAGAGTCCGCGGATGGGGGCGCCGGCAAAAGCAGGATGGCCAGAGAAGGTAAGTCCATCTCCAGAACATGTGTCTCTTCCAGTGAAAACACCATGGCCACGGTGAACACGAACTCAGCAAGCAAGCACCAGCTGGGGAAAGAGGCCACCGGACATCCACGGAGAAACCCTTTCCTTCACTCCCAGGTCATTCCATCCACCCGATTCCCGAGCTTCGTCTGCGGTGGGGATGCCCCTTGGGAGTAGTCGCGGTGGTTTGCCCACCCTGAGAACTCCCACCACTGATTTCTTACCCACACCTCTTGGTCACCTCTTCATCACCCATCTTCCAGTTCTGTTCTTTCCAAATCCCTGATCATTCTGCCGCACCAGGGGTCAGCAGACATTTTCTACCAAGTTTTAAATATTCCAGGCTTTGTGGGCCGTATGTCCTCTGTCACCACTACTCACCTGTGTCCTAGTGACATGAAGCAGCAGAGACAGCAAGCAAACAAAGGGGTGTGGCTGTACTCCAATAAAACTTGATTTACCAAATCAGACGCTGGCCAGATTTGGCCTTTCAGAACTAAACCATTAGGGACCGCCCATGAATCACTGTAGGTCCAGAGTTCTTGTTTGCCATCGGTCCAAGCAAAGTGGAAAACTCAATGTTTGTCTTGAACACCACCTGAAAGGGTTTCCCTTCACCATGTTCTTCGGGGCAGCCCTGAATGGGGCTACAATGCTGCAGGCATCACTTCCAGTCAATGCCAGGATATCAGGCAGAATCATCTATAAACCAGGTCCGCGAGGTTTTCTCCGGATCAAGTGTTCCTAAGGCCACAGGTGCAGGTCGGGAGAGACTGAATCCGGGGTCAATGTGTAAGGAGCCTGACCACCTGCTCACGCAGCGTCCTCATGATGGAGCGTATCCCCACTCTAGGCCAGGTGCTGCTACATGTGCTACCTCCTGGTTCGGCGGCTCTGATGATGGCCAGTTCCCAACTGGATGCCCCAGAGGATGCGGAGCTGTTCAGCGAGGCCCCTCCTCCAGGACTGATTCCTTTGTTCCCCAGTCGCAGGGACGGTGCCCTCTGATGGCTTGCAGTTGAGTCACTCTGGGCCTGGCCTCCACCCAAAGACACGGCCCCACCCTGGAGGAAGCCTGCTTCTGATGGCCAGGCCAGTGGAGCGGGACAACGAGCCAGCTCCCCTGCCTCAATGTGGGACCTCACTGAAGGGCTAAGCCAGTTCCAGAGCTCCCCTGGGACTGGCGAGCCCGCTGCAGCAGCTTCATCATAGTTCGGTGTCTCCCGCTGCCCAATTCCATCTCCTTCACTCCCGTACCGAGGTTTATTTCTAAGAGCACTCCCCCGAGAAGCCTCCTGCCCGCAATCTCCACCCTAGAGGCTGTTTCGGGGGCACCCAGTCTGAGACAGAAGCTCAGCTGCGTGGTCCCTGGATGCCCAGCGTTCAGCCTCTACCAGGCCCACGGCCAGCCAGGGGAATGTTTCTCAAAAGGAGAACAGGGAGTTGTAGAAGAGGGCGTGGGTTTGCTCCCAAATCCTGGAGGTCGGTGCATCTGGGAAATGCATCTAAAAAGCACTGGCTCAGGAATTGCCCGGCGATCCAGGGGTTAGGACTCTGCATCTTCACTGCTGAGGACCCGGGTTTGATCCCTGGTCAGGGAAGTAAAATCCCACAAGCCGTGAGGTGCAGCCAAAAAAATAAAAAATAGAAACAATAAAAATCACCCACTCCCCAAGCCCAATCAGCACACCGCCATCCAGGTAGTAGACCAGCATGTTGTTCTGGAGGTGAGATCTTTGCTGATCACACAGTGGCAGAAAGCAGGAGGGCTGACGTGATACTAAGGCAAGACTGGGAAGGGGAGAGGTAAGAGCAAACTGCCACAACTGGGCCTTGGGAATCAGTATAGAGAAAAAAAGCATCGGGCAGGTCGAGCGCTGCGTGCCCGGAGCCAGGGACGTGCTGCTTTGCTCCGGGACGATACCGCACCTGCAAGGGCGGCTGCAGTTGGAGTCGCCACCTGATGAAGTTCCCTGCAGCATCCAGTGGTTCCCCAGGGTCACCCACCTTCCCGGCACAGTGACAGACAAGGTCAATGGGGGCGTGCCAGGAATCACCTCTCCTGCAACCCTCAAGCCTTTGATCTTGAAAAGCTGTCCAGGGGTCCAGCACTGATCTGCTTCACTGTCCCAGAGGGAGGGGAAGCTCCAGGGACTCCCATATCTCCCTCCATTCTCACGGCTCTTCCTTCACAGGTCGGAGGGCCAAGGTGAAGCAGCCACCTGTCCCCAGGAACATCTCCTCTAACTGTCTGTTCAGGAGCCGGGGAAATAACCACAGAAGGAGTCCACGCACCCACTGGCTCCACCGTGACTGGAACTCAGGCTAAAACTCCATTTATCACTTGACCTACTTTAACTGGGGGTCTGTAATAAAGAAAAGGTTTTTTTAAAACAAGAAAAGCTCCATAACACAACAAAGAGTGTAAGACTATACAGAGAAGAAAGAGAAAGGACCAAGGTGGGTTTTTATGTTTAAAACCCTCACTGGGCCCACAGAAAAGACCCAGTTCTCAATCCTGGCTGCTACACTCGTCTGAGAAATGTATTAAGATACTGATGTGCTCCCCTCCCCCACTCCCACCCCAGATGGATTCATCAGAGTCGCCTGGAGTGGGACCTGAGCAATGGTATAATTGTGATTCCAGTTGCTGCCAGAGGTGGGAATGTCAGTGGGGAAAGAACCATGGGTGGAAACAGACACTGGAAGCCTGACCCTCTGCTGCAGACACATGAGGGGCAGAAAGGAAGGCTTCTGCTGCCGCTACAGAGATCACACACATTACTCAAGTCCTAGGAAGTTCAGAAGCCCATGGAAAAAACACATTCCTGCCCCAGGGCCTCTGGGAACACCAGGATTCGGAAGCCTCAGCAGCTGATTTGGGTCAGGAATATTCCGCGGTGATCCTCCCACTGAGACACCTGTGGGAAGTGAGGTGCTCAGGCCTGGGGGGTTCCCACGTGAGGGAATTCCAGCTGCTGGAAACCACCTGACCCAGGGGCCGGGGGACTGCAGAAGATCAGGGTCACTGCTCAGGGAAGGGCCTGTTGCACGTTGGGGCGCTGGGTGGGGCGTGTCTCACAAAGAAATAAGAGGCTTCGCATATGCTGGACGCACACAAAGAGATGGGGCGGGAAGCCGTGGGTGAATTCTGGAGACCAGAGTGACTTCACTGCAAACTCTGAGTTACCCCAGAAGACCAAGGGGTCCCCAGCGCCGCTCACTCTCTGAGAGGAAGCTGTGAGCCCGAGTGGGTCTGGGGCGCAGGAGATACAGTTTGTCTCTCGTTGGGCAATCTCCCCCGGTGGCGTTTAAATTCATGGCTTATGGGCTCTGGGTCTCCTGGTGAAGCTGAAACCTATTTTCTCTTTTCCCTCCTCATTTCTCTGTCTTCCCTCTTTTCTCCAGCTAACGCTGTCTCTTCTTTGGCCTGCGGCTGACCACTGATCCAGACAGAATTCCAGGAATGTGCGTTGCTGGGTTCACAGCTGGGATGACGGAGGGGCTGCTTTCTGTCTTTTCTATTTTGTGTGTATGGGGCTGGTGCTAATAGCACTTCATGTGTCTCAGTGACTGTGGCTCTATGGAAAAGCGGGGCAGGTAGGATGTCTAGGATCGGGTTCACTTCACTCTGCCAGTGGAGGAGGAGCTGTGTCCACCCCAACGGGTGTGGCCAGGCGGCAGCTGCCACCCAGGGGAGCCAAGTCCAGAGTGCGGCCCTCGGTCTGGGGCCCAACATACAAGACACCAAAGAGGGAAGGATTCCTGATTCTCATTCACCTGGGCTTTACTTTAGAAGGGAAAGGTGTTCCATTTTTGAGCTTTGATAATGGGGCTTCTTATTCACATCTGGGCCGTTTGTGTTGTAGGTTTGATAGGTTCTCAATGTGCAACTCCCACCAGGGGCCTTATTGAACAATGTCATTTGGCCTAATTTAAGATGGGAACTCGAATAGGAAGTTAATTTTCTTCCTGGTGTGTCACATGGCTGTAGCGGCTAGGAATGCTTTTGGCTGCAACAGAAAATCCACACAGCAGAGGCTGAAGCAACAGAAGTAGGGACGGATGGTGCCCAGTGTGGAGTTCAGAGCTGTCATCCGGGAGCCAGACCCCTTTTGTCTTTTTGTTCCGCTCAGCTTGCGGGCTTTTGGCAGGAAGAAAGAGCTATTCCTCTTACAAAGACAAAAAATATTTCCCAGAGCCCCCCTCCTCCCTGCAGAAATGTCCTTACATCTCTGTGGCTAGAACCACATCACGTGGGCACCCCTAGCTGCAAGAGGGACTGGGAAGGTGAGTATCTGGCAAGTGGAAATCATATGGTCATGAGTGGGAGGCTGGGCACGTTGCCTTCCCAAACAAAATCAGGGTTCCAGTGGCAAGAAAGAGGCAGGACTATCTGTCACCGTGGTTATTAACGTCCTGTACCGTCATCCTTCCAAAACTTGAGGAACTCAACAATACAAAAGATATAACCCAATCATACATTTAAAGTAACACAATTTAAAAATGGACAAAGGGGGCTTCCCTGGTGACGCAGTGGTTGAGAGTCTGCCTGCCGATGCAGGGGACACGGGTTCGTGCCCCGGTCCAGGAGGATCCCACATGCCGCGGAGCGGCTGGGCCCGTGAGCCATGGCCGCTGGGCCTGCACGTCCGGAGCCTGTGCTCCGCGACGGGAGAGGCCACAGTGGTGAGAGGCCCGCGTACCGCAAAAAAAAAAAAAAAAAAAAATGGACAAAGGATCTGAATAGACATCTCTCCAAAGAAGACATACAAATGGCCAATAAGTACATGAAAATATGCTCGCCATCATTAGTCATTAGGGAAATGCAAATCAAAACCACAATGAGATACCACGGCACACCCACTAAAGCGGCTTTAATCAAAAAGAGAGACTGGGAATTCCCTGGTGGTCCAGTGGTTAGGACTCAGCGCTTTCACTGCCATGGCCCAGGTTCAATCTCTGGTCGGGGAACTAAGATCCCATAAGCTTCGCAGCGGCGGGTGGGGAAGAGTGAGGGACAGTGGAGAGTCAGTTCTGACCACAGTGTCCAACTTCAGGGACAGTAGGGGCTGCAGGGTCAGGGTGGCACCTGGGGCACAGAGCCAGAGGCTATAGCGGGGCCAGACGTGGTGCCCGGTGTTCAGCAGTGGCCT
The DNA here is from genome assembly GCF_003676395.1 of Aethalodelphis obliquidens. Classification (NCBI taxonomy): domain Eukaryota; kingdom Metazoa; phylum Chordata; class Mammalia; order Artiodactyla; family Delphinidae; genus Aethalodelphis; species Aethalodelphis obliquidens. The sequence continues at coordinate 2,232,369 of NW_020838013.1, read as the reverse complement.
CGGCAGACAGGTCCTGTGTGTGATTTTGCCCTGGGTCCTGAAGCCCCCTTTTCTGCTGCCTGGTCCTCTAGCCTCCCGGGTACTTACACCCAGAAGAATCCCTTCCAGCCCGTGGGTGAGGTCAGGCGCCCCCCTCTTAGTGCTCCCTGGTACCACTTCCCTGCTGCCCTCTCAGCTGCTGTCTTTGTCTCTCCACCAGACTAGCAGCCCCTGAGTCAAGGACCACGTCCGTCTGGTTCGCTTCTCTATCCCAGCCTCCAACCCAAGAAAGACTTCTATTGTTGAATGAGTGTCTGATTCTCTGGAAACAGAAACAACCTGGGAGGGTGTTGACCCAAAGGTCCCATCCTGCAGGGAGACTCAAGGGATGAAGTGTGCAGGTTTTGAGACTCCCCCAGACCCAGCAGTGCCCAGCGCTACAGAGGTAAGGCTCTGAAAACGGCCCCTGAAAGGAAATCAGGAACCAGATAGGGATGAACTTTCTAAGACCTCCCTGAGATTTGGGACCCTGTGTCCCCTCGCCATCACCCAATGGCCTGCAAGAACCACAGAGCAGCAAGAGTTCTGGGCTAACAGTCTCTCTCCCAAAAAGAAATCCCAAGAAGCAGAGTGGCAGCTACTGCTTTAAAAGGAAAGGCTGGGGGACTTCCCTGGCGGAGCAGTGGTCAAGAATCCGCCTGCCAATGCAGGGGACAGGGGTTCTAGCCCTGGGCCGGGAAGATCCCACATGCCACAGAGCAACTAAGCCCGTGCGCCACAACTACTGAACCTGCGCTCTAGAGTCTGCAAACCACAACTACTGAGCCCACATGCTGCAACTACTGAAGCCCGTGTACCTAGAGCCGTGCTCCACAACAAGAGAAGCCACCGCAATGAGAAGCCCGCGCACCGCAACGAAGAGTAGCCCCCGCTCGCCGCAACTAGAGAAAACCCGTGCACAGCAACGAAGACCCAACGTAGCCAAAAATAAATAAATAGATAGATAAAATTTTTAATTAAATAAATAAAAGGAAAGGCTGGTCTCCCAGGCTTGTGGGGGGAGGGGGAGGGCTGGCCAGGGCCTGAGCGGCCCAGGATGGTGGTGCACACGTGGCCTGAGGTACAACAGGCCTGGCCTGAGCCTCAGTCCCGACCCACGCTGCAAAAGATGAAAGCTCCCTGTCCTCAGTTTTCCCACTTGTAAATGGGGCTCCGTGAGACCAACTACAGGCTGAAAGCAGATGACATCTGTAAGGTTGACATACAGCAGGTGCTCTTACTGCTTTTTGCCCTCAGGTCACCGTGAGGTTCCCAGACGGTGCCACCTGAGGAAAGATATGTAGGAAAATCCCACCGTGAAGGATCTGTTTAGCCACTGCCTGCCTGGAGAGAAACAGACTTTGCCACGAATGCCGACCCCCTTTCTCCTCCTCAAGTTCCCCCAGGCAACTTCCAAGCCATTGCTGGCCTCTGCATTCAATTCCCCTGCCAAGAGGGACCGCCTTGGGCAAATTGCTCTCATCGACTCATCAGGTGCACGGAGATAGCTGCCCTGCAGATTAATGAATTGGCTCTCCAGCCCATAAATCACTTCCTGTGACAAGCCTGATCTGTTCCCAGAAGAATGTCCAGCCTCAGAGGAGCCACATCCACTGCAGTTTCCCAGACCACATTCCAGGGAACCCTGGTCCTCCACAGGTATTCCTGGGGGTCGGGGGCGGGGAGGGGGGGGAATCCCTGAGTCAAACAGGCTTTGGGACGCAGGTCTTCTCAGAGCCTTGAATATACTAATGAACTTCATGACTTTCCAAGAGGGGGCAAAGTAGACAGGGGATGACAAAAGCTTTTTACAGAACATCTGTTATTTCTTACAAATACCTTGAACTTTAAGGAACACAGTTTGCAAAGAGCTCATTTAAGGCAGTTTGCCACTACTTTCCAGCTGAGGACACTAAGGTTCCACCTCCTGCTGGGAGCAGTGGAGAGTCAGCCTGTCGTCCCCAAGCTGAGGCTCTACCCATGACATGAATTTTCGGAGCCCCCTGAACCAAAATGCAGGCCTGGTGTGTGAACTGGCCTCTGCCTTCTCCTCTGGGCCCTCCCTTGCGCCCCCTTAGCTCCAGCCAGGACACCCAGGCACAGAGCCCCCCAGGCTCCATGCCACCCACCGACATTCCCCCTCCTCCCAGCCAAGTCCTCTCTCTCATCCTTGCCCTGCCCCCTGCAGGCCACAGGAAGGTCCCTCAGCAGCGCCCACTGAAGGCTGGTAAATGAAGAACCCCACCCCCTCGGAAATCCCAACACCATCCAGGGACCTGCCCATCACACCTGAGGATGGGCCGGGCGCAGTGGAAGGAACCCAGCCTCACTCCTGCCTGTCAGCTACCTGCTGGAGCTCCGGGCCTCTGTGCTGGCCAGTGCCCACGTCCCGTCCCACAGCTGGGCCAGGCTTCCTCAGAACCTCTGCCATCACTGAGCCCACTCCCTCTGCCAGCTACACACATCTGCCTGCATGGGACTTTTTGTTAATGGATATAACGTCGTCTACGGGCTCTAGACAGCGCTGGGGCTCCGTGCTTCCTTGGCCATGGCTGGTGGAAACACGGGAGTGGGTATTACATGCACTGTGACTTTGGTCACGGCGTGACCTAGAATGGGCTTGGGCTGTGGAGGGACAGAATGGACGCCTGCAAGGAAGTCGGGCTTTTTTAAGATGGTGGAGTGGGAGGCAAGGACGCTGAGTAAGCTGTACGTGTTAAATGAAATCACATATGCAAGGCGCTTGGTGCGGGGCCAGGTTCAGAGTCGATGCTCATAGATCAGTAGCACTTTTATTGTATTTAAACAAATGTTTTGGCTAATAGTGAGTCCATTTTCCTTTGATGCTAATAGTTTGGAGGGTGATGGAACATGATAAAAACAAAAAGCTCTGATTTCTTTTTTTCTAATTGGGAGAGACCAGTCACCACCCACAGCGTCATAAGCAAGACCCCACCTTAGATTCTCCGTCTATAACATGAGCATTAAAATAACTCAGAGGAGAGACCAGGCTTTATAAACTGCAGAGAGGTTGGCTGTTATACTTCGGACCCTCGCTGCGTGTTTCAGACCCTTATTATGAGCATCAGTTGGCAAAGGGATGTTTCTGAGGATGGAATCCTTTGGCTAACGGTAAGCCAGACAGGGCTGCTTGGACTGAGGTAGAAGTTTTTGCTTTAAAAATGAAAGCTGGGGCTTCCCTGGTGGCGCAGTGGTTGCGAGTCCGCCTGTCGATGCAGGGGACACGCGTTCGTGCTCCGGTCCGGGAAGATCCCACATGCCGCGGAGCGGCTGGGCCCGTGAGTCATGGCCGCTGAGCCTGCGCGTCGGAGCCTGTGCTCCGCAACGGGAGAGGCCACAGCGGTGAGAGGCCCGCGTACCGCAAAAAAAAAAAGAAAAAGAAAGTTGTTTTATACCTTTAAATACATTCGGTTGAATTGCTGATTGAATAAGCAAATACAGAACAGACTAAGAAAATTTGGTGTGGGCTTCAAGACAGCAAAGAGGGCTGTGAACTTCAAGGATGTTTATGGAACAGTTGCTGAAGCCAGCTTTGCAAAGGGGTAAGTCTCCACCAGGTAATAAGGAGGCTACCGCATTGGGAGCCCGGCAGGATTTATGATGTTAATTAAGCTCATCAGATTCCAGCTCCGTGTAGAACCCACTCAGCTGTCTGAGGCTATAAATGAAGTCTCGTCCATACCCACGTCTAAATTCCCAAGCATCTTAGCGCCCAGCTGCACACTTGCAGGACCACGGCCCACCTCAGAGCCTTCTCGGGTGTTTCCTGTGTGCTCGGGTACAAGCCCAAACCTGTCTTCCTCCCTGGCCTCATCCGATCTGTGTCCCCTGCTTCTGCTGACCCGCCCTCCAAGAAAGCAGCCGCCCACTGCCAGCCATCAGGGCTGCTGCCCTCCACCATTTCCGTGATGCAGGGCTGCTCAGAGCCAGGTCAGGCTGGAGCTGGGGGCAGAAGTGCCAGGCTTTGTGCCCTCCCCAGAGCTGTCCCGTTCCTTGTCACGCAGGCCCGGAGGGGACAGTGCCCGGGCCCGGAGGCTCACCACCTCTCACAGAAACAGCTCCACAGGTCTCTAGCCCCAAGCCCTCCCCTCCTCACTCATGTTCCACTGTTCTTGCCTGCCCCTCCTCTCGCTGGGCACTTCTGCACCAAACGCTTTCATTCTCCCCTTCCAATCCTAAGAGATGAAACCACATGTGTGTCCATTCCTACAAAGAGGACCAGGGCAACACAAGCCCCCAGGCCTGCAAAGTGTAGGCTCTGCCTCCCGGTATACACACCCCAGGGACACCCTGCTACATCCACATCAGACCCCTCTCTATTCATGAACAGAGGTAGGAAATTGGTATCAGAATTGCACCTGGCTGTAAGTAAAGACCCAAAATAACAGCAGCTAGAATAAGATAGAGGTTAAATTTTTCTCTCAGGTAAAAAGAAGTCTAGAGGCAGCCAGTCCGGGGTTAGTACAACAGCTCCATAGCCATCCATGACCCAGGCTCTTCTATCCTGCTCTCAGCCATCATTAACATGAGGCTCCCATCCTTGAGGTCACCTCATGATCCCAAGATAGTCACTGCAGCTCCAGATATCACATCCACATTCCAGGCCGCAGGGAGTGGAAAGGGGCAAGGGCAAAAGGGCAGGCCTCCCAGCTAAGTGATCCTGCTTTAAAGAGCATTCCCAGAAACCTCACCCAATAACTTTTGCTTACATCTTATTGGCCTCTTCCTGAGAGGCAAGGAAATGTGGCATTATAAAAATCCCATTGACACACCCAATACTATAAGCTTTCTGTTGCTAAGGAAGACAGGGGTGTGGGCTTTGGATAAGCAAATAGCAGCCCTGGACACACTTTCTTGAGAGTTAAACGAAAGTAAGGGAATAGAGCCTCAAACTAATTTCTCACCTGGTTTCTTGCGGAGGACCACAGGTGAGAATAATACAAGTCCATAAACAGTGATTATGGCATCAAAAAAGAGGCCGTGTTGGGCTTCCCTGGTGGCCTGCCGATGCAGGGGACACGGGTTCGTGCACCCGGTCCAGGAGGATCCCACATGCCACGGAGTGGCTGGGCCCATGAGCCATGGCCGCTGAGCCTGCGCGTCCGGAGCCTGTGCTCCGCAAGGGGAGAGGCCACAGCAGTGAGAGGCCCACGTACCACAAAAAAAAAAGAGGCCGTGTTGGGTATTCTCAGTCCATTCTACACCTGAGATGGGACACTGTTTTGTGGTGCTCGCCTTAACAATTCTACTACCATATTCCACTGCTAGGTAAGTATTTAAAACAGCAGCTAACCTACTATAACACTCAGCTAGTGGTCTACTAGGACCTCACGGTCTTTGTTTCCTATACTTTTTCAGAACTTGTTCCTCCTCATCCATCTTTTGTTCGTGTTGTTTGCTTTTCTCCTTGAAACGACCTACTCAAGGACCCTGTTTCTAGTCTTTCCAGACCATAGTCTTCACAGTGTGGTACAAAGTTGTTGATCAGAATGGAAAACTGAGCTATGATGAGGGACACCGCAATGTCACATGATGACCGGCGTGATTTGCTTCTAAAAGGGCCGCTGACATGTCTGCCTTTTTGAGTTGGCGCGTCTGCCTCCAATAAAGAAAGTCCAGAGCTGGCATTCACGGCGCTTCAGGCTGTACAAGTTGAGGCAAGAACCAGACCCTAGGTGCAAAGAAAGCTAAAATTTTTAGCAGAGGGATGCAAATAACACACATCTGTTAGGGGGAACCGTCTTAAAGGTAGGAGATAACCTTGGGAGACAGTTTAACATTATGATTAAGAGCTTAGTGGAGAGACCTGGGTTCCGGGGCCCGCACCCCTGGATGTGGTTGTGTGACTGGACAATTTATCTCTCTGAGCCTCATTTTCCTCATCCATAAAATGGAACAGTAACAGATAATAATAATGTAAGACCCATTCGTTAAATGAACTCATCCACGCACAGTACTTGGCCCAAAACATGTGCCTGGCTCCTAGTACAGGGCAAGTGCCCCAAACATCAGTAATTACTATTATTTGTCTAACAACAATAGTGATAATAAGGGTATTGATTTGTTCTGTATGGCACAGAAGGTTTTAGCGCAGGGCCTGGCACATAAGACTCAATAAATTGGTTCAACCTCACTATTACCCTTGTCGGTGATAGAGGACATATCCAGAAAGGGTCTCCTCTTTCCACAGGCAACAAAAGACACCGCCTCCTGGACTTCCCTGGCGGTCCAGTGGTTAGGACTCCACCCTTCCACTGCAGGGGGCATGGGCTCGATCCCTGGTCGGTGAACTAAGATCCTGCGTGCTACGTGCACGGCCCAAAAAACCCAGAAAACAAAAGACACCACGTCTGGATCTGGTTCCCTCCAAGAAGAAGAACCTTCTGGTGTGAGCCTTCAAGCCTCAGGCGGGGGAGAAGCAGGGCATGGCAGCCCCTGTGGGTAAAAGCTTAAGGGGCGTCAAGCTGCGGAGTCTGCTTGTTGTCTGTGACTCCTCCCTGCTGACCCAGCAGTGCCCATCTGGGCTCATGGGCCCAAAGGCAGCTTCTCCCGATTCCCTTCTGTGTCCAGCATCCTCCCAGAAGCCTGCCTTGTGACAGGTTTTCTGGAACATCTGTCAGCGAGCAGGACCTGTTGGTCCCCAACGGGCAGGAAGACAACACACAGAGGATGGGGGCAGGGGGCATGGCAGACGCCCCTACCCCACAGACTACCCTCCTTCCAGTAGAGTGGTGATGGCCTGAATTTCTGGCAGAGGATACTGGTTTCTGAGAGCTCCTGCCATAAAATTGGCTCTGTGTCCCTACAGAAAATTCCACGTTACAGAAAGCAGGCCCAATGAGGCGGAAAACTCAAGCTGGGAGCATCAGGAGACCCGGCTTTGCCCTTCTGCAGCCCCATGACTGCGGCTGAGTCCCTTCCCCTCCGTGTGCCTCGGTCTCTCCATCAGGAAAGTTTAGGGGTTTGGTGAGATCCGTGGCTCTAAACCCTGAACGTGCATCAGGGAAGCTTGTTACAAAGGCAGATTCCAAGACCCAATCCCAGAAATTCAGATTCAGCTGGACACAGAGGGCCCGGGAACCCACCCCAGCCTCCTCCCAGGACACGGGGCATCTCAGGCTGCCACTCAGCTGGCAGTTTCAGGCATCCCAGAGTCTCGCTCTGCACATGACTGTCTCCTGAGTCCCAGGGAGAGTCAGAGGGTGTGGAGGGTCCAAGAGGGTCCAAGAGGGGAGCAGACGGGAGGCAGAAGGGTCCCAGAGGCCCTGGCCTGGTGACTGCTGTCTGCATACCACCCGCAGCAAAGCCCGGCCAGGTACTGCTCACCCACCTGCCCTGGCACCAGCAGGGCAGCTGCGAAATGCAGGCACTGCTGGGAGATGCACCTTATTGAAATCAGTCTCCTTGCCTTTCCTGCTGAAAAGTCCTTACCTCTGAAGTTTTCAGAAATCTGAAAAGAACAGCTGTCTGGACTCCATGTGCCCTTTAAGCAAGGAAGCAAGGGTTTTCTTTCAAGAAAGATGTGGTGCAAGACCACACTCGCAGGCAGGTCCGCACTGTCCTGTGGGAGCCAGCCTGGGCCTCTGGCTTGGATGGCAGCGACCTCCCTGCCTCGCCCCCAGGGACACCTCTGCCCTATGCCGACTCCCCAACCCCACTCTGCTCCATCATTAGCATTTAGTGACACCTGGGAGGTGTTCCACGGGCTTTGTGTGTTTCACCCCATCTAATCCCCACCACAAGCCCATGAGGTAGCCAGTATCATTGTCCCCATTTCTGAGGCACAGAGAGGTTCAGTAATTTGCCCAAGGTGACCCAGCTAAGAATTGGTGAAGCTGGGCTTTGGAGTCAGGCAGTGAGGCTCCCAGAGGCTGAGCTCTGAGACCCATGTGTGCTCAAGAGCTCACCTCTGCAGCCCCACCCAGGACCATGAGACCATCCATCCCGCTCGGGGTCCGAATCCCACACATCCCTGTTGTTAATAAAGCACATCCGGGAACCTGGAGGTGGGGCGGGGGGTGGCGGGTGGGTGATAAACAGGAAGAATAAGAGAGTTGCTGCAAAGCTTCTACCCTGAGGCTGTGTGCCTCCCTCGGAAAGCCCGGTGAGAGCACACTCACACACATACACACTCACTCTCACACACTCATATGTTCATGCTCTCACATATACTCAGTGAAACTCACACAACACACATTTTGCTCACACGCACACACATTCACACTCACACAAGCTCACGCACCCTCACACTCAAACACACTCACAACACATTCATGGTGCACAACACACACACAGCCACACACCTTGCAGACACACTTGCACGTGTTCACACGCTCTCAGTGCACACACATGCTCACACACGTGTGTCCTCACATGCACACACATTCGTGTACTCACACGCACGCGGGTGTGTTTCCAACCCCCACCCACGCCCAGCTGGTTGGTTTGTTCTCAAGCTGCTGACAGCACGGCAGTCGGGAAAGCTGAGAGCCAGACTCAGCAGGGGAGGGGCCCCCATCTGGTCCCCACGCCAGGGGGAGGCAGGGACACCATCAGCCCTGGTGGAAGCTGTAAGGAGGGCCCTGGGGGCTGTTGGGCAGGGGCTAGGGAGACTGGAGGGTGGGGAGAGCATCCCCACTGTCTTGCCGGGACATGGGTCCCTGTCGTGGGCGTGCCTGAGCACATCCTCATTTTCCCTGGGTTCTCTTAATTTCTTTTCAGTTAAGCTGCTGTTTGTGGAGGGCTCACAGTGTGCCCGGTGTCTTGCCAGGGGCCCTGCCGGACACCCCGCATCTCTCCGTGGTGGGGGCTGTTCTAGCCCCGCTTCGCTCAAGCAGCAGTGGAGTCCCGGCCCGGGTGAATGACTTGACAATTGCATGGCTCGGCTCCCAGGTGTCCCAGCCACACCCTGCCTGCCCTCACCGCACGCCAACTCCCTGGGACTCCGTGGGGTTCACTGCCACCTTCTCCACACAGATGTCCCCGCCCATCCCTGCATGGAGAGGAGAGAGGGAGGAGCTCCCCACCATCCCGCTCGGGGGCCTCACATCCCCCTACCATCACAGCCCAGCCAGACTCCAGGCAGAGGAGAGAAGGGCCCCCCTGGTGACCTCCAGGAACTCTGCCGAGAAAAACCCGGGCAGGCAGGCAGGCAGGCAAGGACTCACTCGGCTGGTGAGACGCGTCCTTTCATTTTCAAGGAGGCAGCGCGGCTTGCATCTTGCCCGTGCTGCTGAAAGTCACGTAAAATGGTAGGATCTTCCCGAAGGGCAGTTTGATCACATACATGGAAAGCCTTTAAAATGTGCGCGCGTGGGCACATCCTTTAGCCCATTAATTCCACTTCTAGGAAATGTATCCTAAGGAAATATTTGGACAGGTGAGCAAATATTTGACAGGTACAAGGATGTTCATTGCATCACTATTTAAAACAGCCAGGAATTGGGACTCCCCTGGTGGTCCAGTGGCTAAGACTCCACGCTCCCAATGCAGGGGGCCCGGGTTCGATCCCTGGTCAGGGAACTAGATCCCGCATGCATGCCGCAACTAAAAAAAGATCCCGCATGCCACAACAAAGATCCCGCATGCCTCAACTAAGACCTGGCGCAGCCAAATAAATATCTTTTAAAAAAAAAGCAGCAAGGAATTGAACACAGCCCAAGTAGCCAAAAACAGAGAACGGTCTAAATAAATCATAGTATACCCATGCAATAGAATATTATGTGACTACAAAAAAAGTTTCATGTAATTATTGACATACAATCTATTTCTGAGTTTACAACAGGCTATAACAACTTATTTATATTTGATACCATTTCCATTAAAAATCTCTATCAGTAAAAATCAGAAAGTGAATACATCAAAATGTTAACTAACACAGATTATCTATGGAGAGTTAGGCCACCGAATCGTTTTCACTTTTTCCTTTTTGCATTTTCTGATTTTTTTCTAAAATTGACATTCAGTGAAGGTGAATTTTTTCAATCATATGTACATATTATTATATTGGTTTGACTATACATGAAATATTCCTGAAAGACATAAGAACTGGTAACATTGATGCCTCTGTTAACAAAAGGTCAATGGCTAAGGGTCAGGACATATGGAAGAAAATCTTTTTCACTATGTACCTTTGTAGCCTTTTTTTTTTTTAAATACTTTTTCACACACTTCCTTTTTTTATATATAAATTTATTTTATTATTTATTTTTGGCTGCGTTGGGTCTTTGTTGCTGTGCGCGGGCTTTCTCTAGTTGCAGCGAGCGGGGGCTGCTCTTCGTTGTGGTGCGCGGGCTTCTCGTGGCAGTGGTTTCACTTGTTGCAGAGCACAGGCTCTAGGCACACGGGCTTTAGTAGTTGTGGCACGTGGGCTCATTAGTTGTGGCTCGCGGGCTCTAGAGCGCAGGCTCAGTAGTTGTGGCGCACGGGCTTAGTTGCTCAGCCCCATGTGGGATCTTCCCGGACCAAGGCTCGAACCCGTGTCCCCTGCATTGGCAGGTGGATTCTTAACCACTGAGCCACCAGGGAAGTCCCCTTTGTAGCCTTTGAATTTTGAACCATATGAGTTTATTTATGGAAAGACCCAAACAAACTTTTTGGCCAACCCAATACAAACTAAATTTAAATTTTGAAACAAACAAAAGATTGATGGGGCATCTTCGACATTTCACAAACCACATTTTTGTGTAGCAGTGAATGTGGAAGGAGACTATTTATATGAGAGTTGCAAACTCAGATACCTAGAGGTTTCAGGAAGATAAATGAGGGACTGAGCTGGTATGGTCAATAGAGAGTGGTGGGGACTGGGGCCAACCAGAAAGCAGAGGCCCTCTCTATGTGGCAACACGATTCTGCTTTGGCTGATCAGGCCATCAATAAAAGTCAAACATCCAGGCTTTCATATGCAATTTCTCATTTTGAAACATGTGCTGGGTCTTCCCCGGTGGTCCAGTGGTTAATGCAGGGGGCCTGGGTTTGATCCCTGGTCAGGGAACTAGATCCTGCATGCCACGACTAAAGATCCCACATGTGGCAACGAATATCCAGCGTGCCACAACTAAGACCCAGTGCAGGCAAATAATAAATAAATAAATAAACAAACAAACGTGCTGTCTCCCCTGCCCCCCAAAATAACAAGTCTCTCTAGGCCAGGCACTGGTACCAGTTTGCAATCCCTACTACGTGACTGTGGAATATTCTTGTTGAGAGATGCAGGGGATGTTAAGGAGGGGTCAAATGGTGGTTGCAAGGCACAGACTAAAAGCAAGCACCCCGACTTCAGTTCTAACAGCAGCTGGTTAACAGTGACTTGGAGGGAGGTGAATGTTTACGGGCTGCCAGGCCTTCTCAAGGGCATCAGCATTTTAACAGAGCTGGGAGCCCGAGCCTACCCCGTGAGGCAATTTAAGAGTGGAATTAGAGGCTCGATGCAGAAAGGTGAGCCCTTCCAGCTCTCCCGGAAGAGACAGCCTCCACGTAAGGCTGGGCTGGTTAGAGACCAAAGTCAAGGTGTAGAAGGAAGCAGGCTGCCAGACCGCAGCCCTGATCACTTGCCTCTGAGCTCCCCACCTCCCTGCCTGTGGCCGCCCTCTCCCCGCCCACTCTGCTTGGTCACACCCTGTCCAGCTTACAGCCCAAGTGTCATCTGTCTCCCCTGCAGGTTCTCGGACCACTCCGGGTAGAGGCAGGACTCAGATCGAGGCTGCTCATTCCTCTGAGCCCCAGTCCCTTCCATCCAACAGGCTCCCTCCTTGGGGTTACTCCCATCCTCTGAGTCTCATGAAATGAGACTAGGAAGACCTCTTTCTTAGGGTGGCTGTGAGTTATGTGGGATGGAGGGTGAGGAAATTGCAGATAAGAGACCACTTTTTATCCATCAGAGTAGCAAAGGTTTTATCACTGAGTGATAACACTCAGTGCTTGTGAGCATAAAATGAAATGTGACATTTTCATACCCTGCTTCTGAGACTGTATGCCAGTATATTTGTGAATGGATGTTTGAAAGTATATTTCAAAGTATATATCAAAGTATGTAGGCAAATCTACAAAACAGGATTTAGATGATGGTTGTCTAGGGCTGGAAGGTCCAGGGGAAAGGCAGAGTGACTGCCAGTGGGCACAGAGTTTCTTTTGGAGGTGAAAAAAAGTGTTCTAAAACTAGACTGATGGTTGTACAATGATGCAATGATGGTTGTACAACTCCGAATATTCTAAAACTCACTGCGGAATTCCCTGGCAGTCCAGTGGTTAGGACTTGGCGCTTTCACTGCCCGGGCCCGAGTTCAATCCCTGGTCAGGGAACTAAGATCCAAAAAAAGAAGAAAACAGCGGCCAAAAAAAAAAAAGCTCTACTGAGATATTTTTAATTGAGGTATAATTTATATACCACATTATTCACCCATTTGAGAGGACAATTCGGTGATTTTTTTTTTTTTTTTTTTTTTTGGCCCTTCTGCTCAGCGTGGCTTGCAGGATTTTAGTTCCCCAACCAGGGATTGAACCCGGGCCCCAGCAGTAAAGGCACCAAGTCCTAACCACTGGACCGCCAGGGAATTCCCTCAATAAAGCTATTTTTTAATTTTTATTTACTTTATTTATTTACTTTATTTTTATTTACTCAGTAGTTGTGGTGCAGCGACTTAGTTGCTCCGCGACATGTGGGGCCTTCCTGCACCAGGGATCAAACTTGTGTCCCCTGCATTGGAGGCAGATTCTTAACCACTGTGCCACCAGGGAAGTCCAAGGTATTTTTTAAATGCACAGATTTATGTACCAACTTGTCTCCACATCATTTATGATAGAAACAAAGTTTTAAACAATCCAAACATCCAGCCTTGGGGTAAAATTAAAGCCCATCCTCACTACAGAACTCCTATGGTTGAGGGAAGTCTGGAATCAGACCACCGGGATGGAAGGCACTTCTAGCTGAGTGACCTTGAGCAAGGTGCTGACCTTCACTGAGGCTCACTTTTCTCTCTATTAAATGGAAATGGTGTTTTCTTCATCAGCTAGTCGTGGGGATTCCATGAGAGAAGCCATGTAGTGTTCAGGGCAGTCCCCGCACACTGGAAGACCTCAGTAAATCCCAGTAAATACTTGGTCGTTAAATGACCCCACTCTCACATATGTTCATCCTCTAGTTCATCCTGACAGCCATGACTCCCTCTTGACAAATGGGGAAGCCTGGGACTGTTAAGTGACTTACTCAAGTCACACGGTCAGTAAAACAAGAGTCAGAATTAGCGATGCTTTCCCCTCCCCTCCCTCCGACCTTCTCCTGGGCCCCCCTCTCCTCCCTCAGACCCATAGGATGGGATACAGTTGGGTGTTCCCACACCCCCACAACTGCCCTTGACCCACACCCATGGGGTCCCACCTGCCCACCAGACCCACCTGGCTTTGCCCTGACTTCAGCATCTGTGGGGCCCCAGCTCCTGTCCCCAGGCCTCCAGTTACCTCCTCCTCTAAGAGGCAAACCTCAGAACAGGAGGGGAAGGTCCACGCTGAGATGACCCCACAGGGTGCCTATGGGGAGAGAGGCCTGCAGCAGCCCATAGTGTCCAGGCAGGGGGCTGGGGCTCTCAGGACATCTGCACTATACGGACAAACAGCCCTGACCTGGGGGGGCACAGAGGCGCTCAGGCCAAACTGCCCTATGGCCACAACCACCCAGTAGGGATCACACAAGGGCAGTCTCACGCCCCTTGAGAGGGGCACACTCTGATCACTGCCACAGCCGTGGGTATGAGCTGCTCCCCTCCTGCTCTCCCTCCCTGGCCGGAACCAAGCCCTGTCCAACTGACCTCTATCTAGGGACCACCCCTTCTCCTGCTCTCCACCCAATGAGGTTGCAGAGGGGAGTCTAAGATCCAGATCTAAGCCAATCAGCACACTGCATCCCTGGCCACAGCGATTGATTCACGGTAGGCACTTGACCTAAATGGATCCAATTGGAGTACATCTCAGGATTCCTGCCAGGAACGCTAAGACAAAGACTCTCTTTATCACCAGATTTCAATCTGTAGCTCCCTGGAGCACCTGCCACCCATCTTGGGGCCAAAAGGAGAATCCTCCAAGTCTGCAACAACACCAAAAAAGCCCACAACAGAATAAAAAGCTGAGACTGGGGAGCTGAGTCCTGATCATGTTTGCATCCTGATCAGGTCGCGCCTGAAGCTACCCCTGGATTGTGTAGTTCAAAAAGCCTAGAAGTCCTGTTCTGCTGAAGCAAGTTTAGGTTGGGTTTTCTACTACTTACAACCAGGAGAATCCGAAATGATACACGGCGGAGGTATCAGATACACACCCAAGATAACTGTTTGACCCTCATGTCAAAAACCAAGAACAAAGGGTACCATCTTACCCAGAAGGGTCTGCCCTGTCCCTCCTCTTTGAGGTTTCAGGCCCCGTTGGCTGGCAGGTAGCCCCAAGACCTCTGCCTATACACACCCCCAACACATACACACACACATGCCACACACAGCACTGGGTAGACTTTTATTTTTAAGTCAAAGGCACAGCCTGGATGGGCTGAGGCAGTGACTGTGGATGCCCACCCCAGACCCCCAAGGTGCCACCCCCAGCTAGGGGCAGCTGTGCCAAAGGGGAGGGGATGGGTGAGAAGGGGGCCTCCCCTTTTAGGGGATCGCCTACCTCCTTCCTTAGCCTCAATAGGGGGAAGCAGGTGACATGAAGTGAGGCAGAAATGCTTCAGGGGGTCCCCCAGGGCCTCTCACTGAGCACCCCCGACACAGGTCTTTGGTGGACGTAATTGCACGAACAGTCCATAAAGTGACAGCTTGAGGGGTGCCCCCTCCCAAGAGCAGGACCTCAGGGGAGGGCAGGGGAGAGGTCCCAGTTTCTCCCTGTGGCAACTCAGTGCTTAGAAATGGAGGAGGAGCCCTCCCCTGCCAGGGCAGCCCCCTGGGGGAGAAGTACCTTCCACCAGATGAGGCCGCATCTAGGCAGAGGGCCCCCCACTCCACTCCCCAGCAGGCCCCCTCCCTCCCTGCATCTCTAACTCTATCCGGTAAGACATTAAAAAAATTCTCTGCTTATAAAAATACTTCTGCTCTGTCTGGGGGTGGGGTAGGGGGGGAGGGGAGAGAAGGGTAACAATCCCTGGGGATGGGGCGGAGCTATACAGGAGGCCTGGGGGCAGTGAGCCGGCCTCCTAGAACACAGCCCCGACCGGGGAGAGGGTCACAGTGACGGAGGCTAGGAGGGGGGCAGGGGACCGTTGGCTCGTCGGGGGGCTCCCTTGGCGGCGGGTGCCCGGCCCGGGACGGCGGGCACGGGGGAGACGCGGCGGGATGTGGCGGCGCTCCGCAGCTTCTGTTTCCGCCGCTTGGCCAGCGGCGCGTTTTCCACGCTCTTCAAGAAGAAACCCTCGCGTTTGCCCCGATTGAACGCCTGGCGGAAAGGAGGCGGTAAGTTCCACCGGCCCGGCCTCGACTTCCAAATCCTAGCTTTGGCCCCCATCCCAGGCCTTCCTTCCCATACCACTAGGTCAGGGCCAACAGGTCTTTGGCCTGCAGCCTCTCAAACGGTCAGGGTCCCGACAGGTCAGAGGCCTGGACTCGGCTGAACTCAACCTCTCAGGACTCTGCGGGAGTCGCCTCCCGCAGGCTCTGCCTCTCCAGCCTCGGTCCCGGACCCCCCGCAGGCCCCGCCCCTCACCAGAAAGGTGGCGTTGAGCCCGGAGCGCACAGCTGGCCCCGAGGACTCCAGCACGTCCGGCGTCCGTAGCGGAGGCGAGGAGCGCGCGCTGCCGTCCTGCAGCCACGAGCTGCCCCGCAGTCCCTCGAGCTTCAGCCGCTTGGTGGGGTCCACAGTCAGGAGCCCTGGAGGCAGGACAGGGGAAGTGTTGGGGGGCTGTGTGTAGAGGCTGCGCCGCAGAGACATCCTAGCAGCCCCACTCTCCTCCCCACAAGTCCCCCACCAGGACACCTGACCCAGTAGCAAACCCTGTCCCATCATGACCCCATGGCCTCCCCCTCCCCAGCCATGGCCTGTGACCTCCGGCTTCGCACCTCGGACCAGCTCCTTGGCTTCCTCGGACACGCCTCGCCAGGCCTCCCCGTCAAGGGAGAAGCGCCCCTCGCGGATCTTGCGCATTATTTCCGCCGCCTGGCTCTGCCCGCCCTGGCCTGAGGCCCCCTGGAAGGGGACCTGGCCTGACAGCATCATGTACTGGGGAGTGAAAAGTGAGACCAGTCCAGACCTTCTCCAAGAGGCTAACTCCTGAGGCCCACGGGTTATGAACTCTGACTTCCAACTCCTAAAACTAGGATGCCCGGACCCCAGCACCAGAGAGACCTCGCCTCTGTATTAGGACGACTTCTGACCCCAGCCTCAGACCAAACCCTGCCACCCCAACAAGAGAAACTCCTGTCCCCAGGCTCGGAGGACCCTGACATCTCCTCGGAGACCCCGTCCCATACCAGAATGACGCCGAGACTCCAGAGGTCGCAGGACTCGTCGTAGCCCTGCTGCGCCAGCAGCTCGGGGGCCGCGTACTGCAGCGTAAAGCAGGGTGTCTGCATGGGCCCCGCTGGGCTCTGCGGGCGCAGACGCGCGAACCCGAAGTCGATGATCTTCACCGGGGCTCCGGGCGTATCATCGGCGTACAGGATGTTCTATGAGGGCGGCGAGGCGGCCGTCAGAGACTGGCCCTCCGCGCCGAAGCCCTCCCAGTCCGCTGAGGCCCCGCGCCCACCTCGGGCTTGAGGTCGCGGTGCACCACCCCCGCCTCCTCGTGCATGAAGCTCACGGCCGACACGAGGCTGCGCAGGATCTGGCTCGCCTCGGACTCGCTGAAGTGCCGCTTCTTGCGGATGTGCTCCAGCAGCTCCCCACCCTGCAGTAGCTCCAGGACCAGGTACGTGTGCAGCTGCGGGCCGCGCGACGGGCCAAGGTCACCACCTGGGTTACTGTCACCACCTACCCAACCGGGCCGCCCCCCCACCCCCACCGGGGCCAGCCAGATCCTGCCCCGCGGTCAACATCAAGCTCCGCCCCCGGCTTCAGTTTGAACCCTGACCTCAAGACCACCCCAAGAACCACCTTGGGACTCGCTTCAGTTTCTACCCCCTACTTTTTTCCAGGCCCCCGTCCCTTTGGCCACCTTAAAACTCGCCGCCCTAAATCCTCCCCCTGCCCCGTTCCCTTGGCCATCCTCAGCTCCGCCTTCCGGTCCTCAGGCCCTACTCCCCTGAAATCCCACTTCCCTGACCTCCGGGTCCTCAGGCCCCGCCCATGGCGCTCTCAGGCCCCGCCTCCTGTCCTCCTCCCCGCCCCCCACGGGCAGGCTCTAGCGTCCCTGGGCTCCGCCCTAGCCCAGGAAGGCGTCACCTGGTCCTGATGCACTTCGTGCAGCTTCACCACGTTGGGGTGCGACTGGCACAGCCGCAGGGCGGCCACTTCGCGCTGCGTGTTCGCCTCCAGCCTGGGGGCAGGGCAGGCGGGGTCAGGACAGCTGACCTCCGGCCCCGCCCTCCCCGAATCCGCTCAGCAGAACCCAGCCCACCCCGGGCCCGCCCACCTGCGGCTGAGGATTTTGACCGCGAACTCTTGGCCGTTCTGTAGCTGGCGGCAGCGGCGACACACGGAGAAGCTACCCTGGCCCAACGCGGGTTCCCGCAGGTCCAGTTCGTACTGCTGGAAGAAGGGCGAGTCCTGGGGGCGAAGGGGACGCGTCAGAGGTCCTACCGGGAGCCTTGCGGCCATGCCACGCCCCTGTTCAGAGAGGCTACGAACCTCACCGAAGCCACAGCATGCGCCTGCTGAAGCCACATCTGGAGTCCCCAAGCCCACTTCTCCCCACCCTGGCCCAACCCACCTGCATCATGGCGCTCCTGGCCAACGCTGCCCTGCCAGGCCGGTCTCCAGCAATAGACGCTTCCAGCACATCGGTCATCACCGCGTTGTTGTGGTCAAACAGGATGGACGGTGCCACGAAGGAGTATCCCTGGCGGAGGAGGGGTGTTGTCAGTGGCAGATGGAGGTGCAGATGGAGTCCCCGAAGGCCCAGACCCAGCGGGAAGGAGGGCGGGGGCAGAGGAAAGACCCTGGAGTAGGGGATGTTGCTTTTGCATCCCGGTGCACACAGGATGCGTGGACATTTTATTCCACCTTGTTCTGTGATCTCTTGGGACCATGCATATCTGTTCCCCCGCCAGTCTGTGACTCTGCCTTTCCCATCACAGTGATCCCCCCAGGTGCCAAGGGCATCATCTGACACAGTGTAGTGGCCCAGAATATGATAGGCTGAATACATGAAAGAACTGTGGCCTGGCATCACACATACTTAACTTAGGAGAATTCAACTCTACCCACTCAGGACAAAAAGTCTTTATTCCTTCCTTTCAAATCAAACTTTGGCCTCCTCTGCAAGGGGGGCTACTGAGGAAACGTAAAGAGAAACCAAAGTTAATTCTTTGCCTTTCCTAACAGTCCACATCCTGGCAATTCAAGGGACTCTCAAGGGCAATTTTAACAATGTGTTGTTTTCTCCTAGAAATGCAGCGCCACTGTGCGCTAGAATGCAAGCTCCACATGGGTGGGATCATTGTCTGTCAAGTTTATTGTTACGTCCCTAGTGCCCTGGTCAGTGCCTGGCACATTGAAGGCACTCAATACGTACTTTTGAATCATTAAATGAATGAATGAAAGTAACCACTGATTCACAAGAAAACTTGCTCATTAGGACTGTGAGATCGAGGATGGATCGCAGGAGATCGAGGGATATTCAAGCACAGAGCTGTCCCTTGTGAGAGCTTCATAGAGGGGAACTGATCCATCCATACTTGATATTGGCCTATTCTTATTTAATATTTATGGACCATGTCCTACAGGCCAGGCCCCCAAGCTGGACTCAGGGACGCAGAAATTACCAGCTGGACTCAGGGACACAGAAATTAAACACACAGTCCCTGCCCTCTGGGAGCTTCAGACCAGGTGAGGCAGTCTCAGTCAGTGCCAGGATAAAACCTGACAAACTGTTTAGAAGGAGATTTTGTCTGTAGCAGGCTGGTGCACAAGGAAAGGGTGACCCAGGGCCAGAGGAGCAGGGAAGACTTCATATGCGGACAACACTGGACAACAAGGCTTGAATTTTGCCAGGTGAGCAACTATACCCTCCAGGTTGAGGGAACCACATATGCAAAGGTACAGAGGTGTGTTCTGGCACCTCTGAGCAGTTCAGAGATGCTAGAGCACTGAGTGGAATAACAGAGTGCTGAGGCTAGGGCTCTGAGCAGAGACCACATCGTGCAAGGCCTTGTATGCCGAGCAAAGGAGATGGGACTGGTCCAACAGGCCTAAGCTTCTAAAACTGGGTGGAGGGGGCCTATGCCCCCAGGAGTGTGATATGATGTGCCAGAGGGACGTGCAAAGCCACAGTATAAACAAGGCATCTCTTCCTAAGTGTCCCCTTAAGCAAGTGAATAATTTAAAACAGTATTTTTACATAACAATAGAGATATGATGGAGAAGAAGGGAAATTAACATGAAATTTCAAGATAAACCAGGAAATTCAAAGGCACGTCCTGCCCAGGTGGTCTCTATGACTGACAACTGTAGGTTCCACACAGTGGAGAGATCTAGAGGAGATGCTGGCTCCTGATGAGGACACAGGGCCTGTGCAGTGCCCGCAGGTCAGCCAGGGCTAAGGCTGAGCAGCTCCTGCCTCCCCCGCATCTGTGGTTCTACGAACACTCACTCACCTGGAAGATGCGAGGATCCCCAGGTGGGGGGCTTCCAGGGGGTGAGTAGACAGGCTCCAGCCGGGTAAATTCCTCTGCAAAGTTGCCCACATCCAGCTCTGAGCGGATCTGGGGTCGGAATGGGGCGGGAATCTTCCTGGCAGCCAGAGCAGCCCAATCCAGACCCTGGAGAAAAGGAATGAGAGACAAGGGGTCAAAGGGCAGGAAGTGGAAACCCCTGTCCACTCAGGCCACCCTCAGCAGGCAGCTCCTCAGTGAGGCAAAGGTCTCACTGGCATTTGTGTGGGAAGCTGTTCTTCCTGCCTCCCCAGCTTCTGTTTCCCTTTCTCTGATAACAGAATCCCTATTTCTCTTGGAGAACCAGCCCTCCACCACACTCAGCCAACTCTAAGGCTTTTAATAGAATTGATGTGCAAAAAAAAAAGAAAAAACAAATCTCTTTCTCCTACTGGACTTAAATCTGGGAGGATATGGGCCTGGAACTGCTGGGGACCCCCTCAATGTCTAATGATGAAGTGCCTGTGCAGAAAAGCAGAAGGAAGAGACAAAGAAAGAAATTCCTAATAACATAGATTCAGCACCTGGATGCAGCCTTGCCTGAAGTCAGACCACTTTTCCTTGGACTTTTCATTTATGGGAGCTAAAACATTCCTTTCATGTTTAAACTAGTACAGCGGAGCCTGTTCGTTGCCTGCCCAACATCCACTCTCCTGGTCTTCCTTAGTACTATAGCCCCAATTTTATTTCAGGAACCAATGTACACATCTAAAAACTAGTATTTTATAAACTTCCTTGCAGCTAGCAGTGACCAGTTACTTGTAAGCAAAAATTACGAGGTAGGAATCCAGGGAAAGAGCCTGAAGAGGAGGGTGAACCATTGGTAAGGTGCCCTTTTTGCCCTTCCACTCCTTCTTCTTCGTGCTTCCCACCTGGAGAGCAACCTAGATAGCAAGAGCTCCAGCAGTCATCTTGTACCACGAGGCAACCTTGGGGACAGAGGCTACGTGCTAAGAATAGAGGAGCATTTAAAAAGAAAAAAAAAAGAAACTGAACTTGGCTTCATGAAGACACCACAGCAGCCCCAGCCTGCCAACTTCTGGATTTCTTTTATGTGAGAAAATAAATAAATAAATAGACGTCTATCTTGTTTAGACCACTATTCATTCCTATCTCTGTTCTTAGCAGCCAGACTCTATTCCACAGATATCACCATCTTGAGTTGGACTTTTTGTCACTTGCAGCCTAGAGGCCCGGCCCGGGCTTGAAGGCCCCAGTTCTGGCACCAGGGACCTGAGCATTGCTATCACCAAAGAGGCTATCTCAAGAGAAGGGGGAATAAGGGCACCATCAGGCCTCGAAAACCTTGGGGCGCCTCTCCAGTGTGACTACTGGTCCAGCTACTCCCAGCACCTGGAGCCTGGCATGTGCTCAGGGCGGGTTGAGGAATTCACTTAAGGAAACTGACACTGTTCAGTCATTTCACCCACAAAGGGACATCTTCACTGCAGAGACTTAGACTCCTGTCCGAGAAAGCTTCTCTGAGGGCCCTTCCAAGCAGTACTTGCTGGGAAGATTCAAGGAGATGGCACTCATAGCAAGGGTAACTGGATGTCTGGCCCACTGTAAGTGCCCATTAGCGGATGCCTCTGTTTCTACGTCAGACAAGGCAAATTTAATACCCACATGTAAACAGAACACAACAGTTAAGAGCGTGGGCCTTCAAGACACCCAGATGCGGGTTTAAATCTAAGCTCCATCACTTAGCTCAGTGATCTTGGGCAAATTACTTAACCTCTCTGAACCTCAGTTTCCTCATCTGTAAAGATGAAGATAATCAGGAAGGTTCTGAGGCTTACATGAAATAATGCAAGCAAGGGGCCAAGACACAGGTGTTCACAGTCACAGGGCCCTGCTCGGCAGTGATGCTGGCCAGGTATAGTGCCCGAGCCAGTGAGGTCTCACAAGGACAGAATTCACTCTGCACTGCACCTTAAACTGTGTGTGCTTTTAACAAGTGAACAAAACCCACGTGGTTGATTCAGACATGTCCATCTGAAGAAGAGGCACACAGCCTGTACAGATACAAAGACCAAAACCCTGAGTGGATGCAAGAGTCATAAGATTTGGGCTGACAGCAGACCTGGGGTCTGTTCCCAGCTCTACACTTTTACTGTGTGATCTTGGGCAAGCCACCTTGCTCCTCTGAACCTGTCCAATGAAAGGACTGATGAATTCATTCTCAAGTCCCTGCCAGCCCTACCAGGCAATGAATGCTTTCCCGCCAAGAACACATCTTCCAAGTTGCAATAGAGACGGCTGAGAAGACAAGCCTGCTTTCTTCATCTGAGAGGTTTTCCTAATCAAGTGAAACTGGCCAGCCTCAGACCATCCCTCCAGTGTCCCCCAACCCAGAGCAGTAGCCTGGCCCCGGTGTGTGCAGACAGGTATGGGGGCGAGCCAGGAGCCTCACCTGGAAGAAGGGGTGGTTCTTAACTTCCTGCGCCCCCTGGTGTCCTGCACCCAGCCGCTTCTTGGGGTCCTTGCAAAGCAGCCGCTGCAGTAGATCCTGTGCCACTGGCCCGATCCGGGGGGGGAAGGGAGGGGAGCACTTCAGGATCCGTCTGGGAGGATTGGTGGGGGGGCGTCAGGGGCAGCAGGCCCCCCCTCCAGCCCTGCCCAGGCCCCTCAGCCGCCCTCTGCTTCCAGCCCTGCTCACCGAGACACCTCTGCCTGCGTGTTCCTCTCGCCCTCCAGGGTGAAGGGCGAGGCCCCCGTCAGCAGCTCGAAGAGCAGGATGCCTAGGCTCCACCAGTCCACAGCCTGCGGGGCAGAGCCAGGGTGAGGGCCTGCGGCCACCCCTACCTCGCCACACCCACCCCTCTGACCCCCCGCCAACCCACCTTGCCGTGGCCCGACTTGCTGCGGATAATCTCGGGGGCCATGTACTCGATGGTGCCACAGAAGGAGAAGGTCCGCTCTTTCTGGGAGGGCAAGAGGACCCGCCCAAGGCTCAGAGTTAAGACTCGTGGACTTGTGAGGGTCGGAGCAGTGGGAACTCCCCGAAGGCAGGGCCTGGATCTACTCACCTCTGCACCACCAAGAAACGCAGAGCCAGGCATGAAGCGGGAGCCGGGAAGGGACGGCCCGCACGGGAGTGCGGGAGGCCGAGGCTGCCCTTCACTCACCTCCTCTGTCAGGAACTCCTTGCTAAGCCCGAAGTCCGTGAGGACGACATGGCCCTCGGAGTCCAGGAGCACGTTCTCCAGCTTCAGATCTCGGTAGATGATGCCCAGCTGGCAGGAGCAAGAAGGCCCTGAGGATCCCTCCCCCGACACCCTCTGCTCCTGTCCCTGCACCTGGTCCCTGGGGATGGGGATCTCCAGTGCTGGTGCGGGGCCGGGGTGGGACTGGACCATTAGATAGGAAAAGCCATTTAAGATGTAAAAGCAAGGAAGAGGACACCCTGGAGAGGCCACAAGGGAGCAGGCCCCAAGTTCCCAGGGAGAGGAGCCCCATCTCATGACGGCTTTGGGAGCCAAGGCATGAGGTCTCCGTTTGCAGAAGTTCTGTGAACGTGGCCCCAGGAAGCAGCCTCGCGCTCCCTGTGAGAGGGAAGCCCCTCTGAGGAGACCCCAGGGGAGGAGACCCCACCAGGCAGCACCGGGGCCTTCCTTCCAGGAGGCCTACGGGAAGCAGCTCCCGTCCCCACCGAGGCCACCAGCCCTCAAAAAGCCCAAGGCCACTAGGTTCACAGGCCCCTTCTAAGGCCCAGGCCCAGTCCCCACGGCCACAGCCAGGTGGCCAGGTCCTCACCCACCTTGTGCAGGTGTTCCAGGGCCAGCACGATCTCGCCCCCATACACGCGCACCTCAGCCTCCTTGAAGTACTGGCGCTGGTACAGGTGGGTGAACATTTCGCCGCCGTTCACATAGTCTGGGGGCGGGAGGTGGGTGAAAGTCGCGGAGTAGCCCCCTGGGGTGGCCCCCCCGCCTCCATGGCCCCCAGGGTTGGAAGGTGTCTGCCCTTACCCAGGATGAGGTGCAGCTTGGCGTCCGTCTGGAAGGCGTAGTGCAGCGTGACCAGGAAGGGTGCCTGGCGCACCAGCTCCAGCACGGAGCGCTCCGTGCGCGTGTGCTCCTGCGTCTTGGCTCGCTGCACCAGCGCCGCCTTGCGCAGCACCTTCATGGCATACAGCTTCCCCGCGTCGTGCCCGCCCGCCTTCCGCACCAGGAACACCTTCCCGTAGGCTGTGGGAGCAGCGAGTGGGCGGAGGGTAGGCCATGAACAGGAGGGTGGTGCAGACGGGTGAGGGTGGGCACGCTGCCAAGCCAGGAGGGTGTGCAAGTCGGGGGAAGGAGCTGGGGTGAGAGGCAGGTGTGCAAAAACTGGCAGAGCCTTCTAAGGAAAAGGTGTGCACACCCCCGGGCGGGTGCTCAGCAAAACCAGGGAGGGGATGTGCAAACCAGGCTGGGGGGCACACAACTCCGGGAGGCCTGCAGCGGGGGTGGGGGTGGGGTGGAGGGCGGGTCATGTGCAAACCTGTGGAAGATGAGACAGATGCAAGAGGATGCAAAGCCAGGGAAGGGAGGCAGAGGTGCACGCAGACAGGGGAGGGCCGGTCAAACCCGAGGAGGGGAGTTTGCAAAGTGGGGGAGAGGGCTCTCATATCCCGCAAGGGGAGGAGCTGTGAAATCACACAGGAGAGCTGCAAGCCCCCAAGAGTGTTGGCAGATCCCAGAGGACCTTCCAGGGAGGAGCGACGTCAACGTGGAGCAGCCCTGCGGGTCGGCATGCAAACCATGGCAGGGCAGGGCAAAGCAGGCAGGGCAGGGAGAGGCTGGGGAGCACTGCCGGCAGCCTGGCCCAACCCAGGTGGGTGTGCAAGCGGGAGGCCCGGGGCACCATGCCTGGGACACCTGCCGGTGGATAGGGCTCCTCACCTCCCGTGCCCAGCACCTTGAGCAGCTGGAAGTTCTCCACGCCCACCTTCTCCTCGTGCCCGGTCAGGTTGGCTGCGGGCACAGGGGGCAAATGAACCCAGCCCGTGCATGAACCCTCCCAGCCGGCCTGGGCAGCCATCACCCGGCCTGCACCCCGGGCCACCTATGCCCCACCTTCGGTGATCTGCAGCTCCACCGCACAGCCCTCGTCCTCGTCCTCGTCCCCCATGGCCGGCGGGTCGCTGGGGCCCGCGAGGCTCAGCTCCGGGCGGCGCCGGTTACATGGCGGCTCCGGCCGGGGCGGGAGCTTCCTGGTGCCGCCTCCGGGGCTGAGGCGGGCGCCGGCGCCGCCTCCCTGCTCCCCGCCCCGCGCGGCCTGAGTCAGGCGCTGGAACGTGACAGCGCCGGGCGGGGGGCGGGCGGACGGGGCGGTCCCATCTCCCGCAGGCGCAGGGGGCTGGTGCTAGGGCTGTGCGCTCTGGGCCCCAGGCGACCATCCTGGGGACCTGGGAACACCCCTTAGGAGCCGTGCCTGGGGTCCGTGGATAACCTGGGGCCTCTGTGGGGCGGACACTCCCAAGCCAGGTGTTGGCCCCAGGGCGGTAAGTCCACGTCAGGCTGTGTCCCAAGGGGGATGGGGGTCCCACTCAGGTACTTTAGAGCCGCCTTCCCCTCCAGGGTGCCAGCCCCAAGGGCAGCCAAGCAGCTCTGTCCAATTCTTAGCCACCAGCGAAAGTGAGGGATTTCATAAAAATCACAACCCACTTGCCTCGTTTTTGATCACTCCTTGACCTCAGCAAATAGGGGAGGGGATCTGTCGGTCCCCTTGCCAGACGAGCAGCCTGAAGCCACACGGCCACCCTTGTCCAGCTACTGCCAGCCCAGCCCCAGCCCTGCGCCTCTCACTCAGCAGGGCTCTCGCTCTTGGTGCTGGGCAGGCTAAGAGGGTCCCAGAAGCCGCCCGGCCCAGCCCAGCTCCCTGTCTATACCCCCGGCAGCCAGCGAGACCCTCTCCCCTGCAGACTTGCCTTTGCCGGGGAGGCCTGGGGGCACAGGCACCCTGAGGACCAAGCCTTGTCTCTGGGCTCCCCTTACCTACAAGGGGCACCAAGAGGGAGCCCAGCCCAACCCCCAGCAGGGAGGGGCAGCCGATTTTCTGACCGAATCTTCCTAAAGCAAGTGGACCTATAAAAGCACCTCAGCCCCCAGGCACCCTTCACAGCCCACCCAGTGCGCGCACCCCGATGTGGCTCTGCCCCTTGTGGTTCCCAAGCCTGGCACAAAGTAGACCTCAAAAGGGGTGTCAGAGCCACATAGGTGTGGCCTGCTCTCCCCATCAGGCCCAGCGCCTTGTCCCCCTCCCTGACAACTGACAGGGGCCACCAACAGGGTCGGGCAGCCAACAAAGCCCCCTGCCCTGAGGCCTGTAGGAGGGGCTTCCAGCTGCTCAACCCCACTGGAGGCCAGGGGGGTCCACTCCCATGCCACCAACCTCAGAAACTCAGGCTGAGAGAAGGAAGGCAGAGCGGTGGGTTATCCCCAAGGGGAGGGCTGTGGAAACCCTGTGAGTCAGGCTGCAATAGGTCACCCTGGGGAGGCTGGCCTGGCCACCCCTCCCAGCTCTCCCCACCCCCAGATTCAGGTTGCCTCACCTCAGCCGGGCAGCCCCACCCTACTCTGGGCGGCCCCAGGTGCCTTGACTCACGTCCTGCCGCCCAGGCTAATGGCCCCCTTCCCGGGCGTCATCCTAGAGGCCCTGGTCAGAGACCCCGGCGTCCTTCCCACCTCGTGTGTCCCTCCACAACAGCCCCCGACACCAGGCGACACCCCAAGGGCGGTAAATTCCCTGGCGAGGGGCTCAGCCCCAAAGGCATGGAGGAGAGAGGATGAGGAGGCAGGAAGAAATAAAAGGAGAGAAGAGGGTACAGGGGGCGGGCGCAGGCCCTCTGGGTACTTCTCCTGCCCCACACTCGGGAGCCCAGACCTCACCTTTCAAGCAAAGGCTGAGCCCAGACTCAGACCCTACCCGCTCTGCTGGCTACCCAGAACCTCTGCCCCCTCCCCCCACCACTGCGACATCCAGGCCAGCCCAGCGGGCCCCTCCCCTGAAGAAAGCCCCTTGCTGCCCCATGAAGGGCAAGGAGGCCAATGGCCACAGGCCTCTGACAGCAGAGAAGGATCCCAGGCCACATGTGTCCTGGCACCTAGTGGCTCCTAGATGCGGCTGGTAGACACAGGGCACAGATTCAGGTGGTTGCATCCCAGCTTTATTCTCGTGTCCCTCACATCCCAGCTAAGGCTCAGAGATGGGCCCAGGCCACAGTCCCCGGGAAATTGTCCTTGACTCACCGTCTGGACCGGGCAGGGGGCTCTCTTGCCCACTCCTGCCTGCCTCCTTCAGCTGGCGGCTGTCCCGGAGACCACCTCCTCAGCAAGGGCCGCATGGCGGAGCCCCAGGCGGGAGCCGTTTGTGGGGGCCGGCCATCGGCCCTGTCCATAAAGTCATCCCAGCTCCAGCTCGGGGCCCCAGTGCAGGCTGTGGAGGATCTGGGGGCCCAGGCCTCCCTGTCCAAGGATTCGCCACAAGTGCCCTGCCTCCCCAGATTCTTGGGCTGCCTGGCGCCCCCGGTGAGACTCCAGAGTCGAGAAGACTCCACTCCCAAGCTCCCCATCCACGCAGTGTCACTGGCTGAGGGAAGGCGCGAGAGCCCGTTTCTCCGATTCCTGCACCTCGACGTCTGGAGGGAAAAGCTCAGCTCAGGCTCGCTCCCTCCGGGGACTCCCGGCTGCCCTGCCAGGCCTCAGACACGCCAGGCCTTCGCTTCGGCTGTTCCCTCTGCCGCCCGGTGCTCCTGATCTCACTCGCCCTGCTCTCCTGTCTTCCCAGAACACCATCACCTCCTAATATCCTAGGGCTGAGCTGCCCGGTATAGGACTGGGCACGTGAGATGTGGCCGGTCTGAACTGCAATGTGCTTGGGTATAAAATACCACTGGACTTCAGACTTAGTGTGAAAAAAATAATATAAAATACCTCATTAATGACTTTTATACTGACTACACATTAAAATGATAATAGTTTAGGCATACTGAGTTAAGCAAAATATATTATTAAAACTGATTTTACATGCCTCTTTCTACTTCTCCTGATGAGGCTACTGAGAAACTTTAAATTACACGTGGAGCTCACATCAGGTTTCTATTGGATGAGCCGTTGTAGATAATTATTATTTTTATGCACATTATTCGCTGTCTCCCACCTCCCCACACCAGAACGTTCCCTGCTGTATCCCCAGCTAGCACATCACCTGGCACGTCGTAAAGGTTCATTGTCAAATGAGTGAATGGGCGACTGAGGCCTGCCAGGGGCCCCAGGCAGGGCAATTACCTGCCCTCCTTCCCAGGCCCCCACTCACCCTCTCTGTTGGCATCTGCTTCGCGCTCCGCCAGGGTCTCGACAGAGCCATCCCATCCCACGCTAGGTCCTGGGGGGGCACAAGGCAGCCACTGGGCCATGAGGACCAACACAGAGGCAACAGGGCTTGTGGGGAGACACAGGAGACAGGAAGGAAGCCCCCTCCCCCATGGAGCTGGTGGGTCCACAGGGAACTGGGGGGCTAGTGGGAGGAGGGACCCTTTCCCTCACCTTTGCCATGGGAGCTGGGTGCCCCCAGCGGGCCTGGGCGCCGCTGTCGGAATCTCTGCCGCGGGGTGTCCCCGGGGCTGAATGACTCAGAGCTTCGCCCCACGGGAAATCTTGAGCTGAGTTTCCGCCGCTGCCCACCTGCCAGGGTCTCATCCCGCAAGCACAGGGAGCTCTGGGCCCGGCGCACGGGTGCCGGTGAGGGGGACCCTGCAAGAGGCACAGGCAGGGAGGGTATCGGAGCAGTGCCAGGAGGGGCTGGGCAGAGTGGAGGGGCCAGCAGGGAGAAGCTGCACAGGGGCCACAGGGGACAGGCAGCTGCAGAGGTGAGGGCGGAAGGGGCCCAGGGTTGGGTGAGTGAAGGTGGTGACAGGAGGCTGGACCCTGTTCTGGTTCTGACACTAACTCACTGTGTGACCTTGGGCAAGATGCTTCCCCTCCCTGGGCCTCAGTTTTCTCATCTGCTGACAGGGATAAATGACTTCTCACTAAAGTCCCCTGCTGCTCCGAGGTCCTAGGTACCGCTGTGGTTGGGTCGGATGGCGTGGGTGGGTAGGATGGCGTGGGTGGGTAGGATG